>NC_043974.1:11320002-11466182 GCF_902148855.1 Sphaeramia orbicularis | reverse complement strand
TAGTCCATACAATTATCATCCTACATCATCTTACATGTGTGACACCATGTACATGTACTTGTATGAGTCCCACCGTCATAAAAGCTGAGCTTTATGCAGACCTGTTCAGTCCAGTACAGCTGACTTCCGGACTTTTATCTCCATCCTTCATTCATCAGACTCCGTTTGTGCCCCTCAGTTGTCGTTTCTGTTCATAAATCCGTTTTTTCCCTTCCACCTGTGCATGTCAGTTCTATCCAAACACATCCTAGACAGTAGACTGTGGTCAGAGACAGGAGGAGCAGCGCCAGTGAAGCGTCAGATTCAGAGGAACACATATCGGATGTGAGACGGAGATAACGGATCGGATGCTGGACGGCCGTAATGGATGATTGACAGGAGGCTCAGTCAGGTTCGGGCAATTATTTCATTCGGACCGACTAAAATGATTGGTCAGACTGTTATTAGAAATATATAAGAATTAAACATTTTTGAGTTTCAATACCTGGTGGATTTCTTTTACATTTAGTTTGACACACGCTTATTAGGAGCATTTTAAGATGACAAAAGAAAAGTGTAAAAATGCCACATCATACGGTATAGCTTTAAATGTAATGTCCACACAGTCCACATTCCACAGTGGATGTGGACAATTTTGAGCCAGATACAAGATATTGTTATAAGCTATGGGTGGATCAAATCGGAGTCGTTTTTGAAGTTTTTATGAATTTTTGAAAATTGCTCAATGATGAGAGATAGGAAAATTGTAGATTCTGTGACCTTGCTGTGACCTTGAACTTTGGCCTACTTGGCCCAAAATTTAATGGGTTGGTCCCAGGGCCTAGGCCTATCTGTGGGTAAAATTTGGTAAAGATGGTTGTAGAAGTTTTCCCGTAAAGTTGCTAACAAACAAACAAACACATAAATAAGGATGGGAATTGTTAAGAATTTAACGATGCCGATTCCATTATCGATATTGCTTATTGATTCTCTTATTGATTCTCATTGGGTGAGGGAATAAAAGAGTACAAACGGGTGTGTTTGCATTAACTGTCTGTCATATTTCCATCTCTGCACAGAAAATATAACATACAAAGTATGCACAGATAATAATAACAGATGATGCCAGGCCCAGTTCGGGGGGGGGGGGGGGGGCCTTCAGGGAAAGTGAACTAAAGACGCTTTACTAATTCCCTCTATTGCTGCATTTCTACTACGTGGAACCGGTTCAACTCAGCTCATCTCCCGTTGTTGTGCACCTCATTTCTTTTCCCTTCTTACCTTCGGAAACATGTATTTGAGGAGTTACGACGTTTGTTGCCCACACCGGAACTGGCCCGCGTTCACTCTGCTGCTACATTCACAAGCGCCGCTAAGTAGAGTATCAAATACATGACATTCCTGTAAATGATTCACATGCTGTGGACAAATGTTTGAGCAGGTTGGAGGGATTACACCCTTTAGAAGACATGGAAGCTTAGCAAATGTTCCAAGTAAGTGGACCTGGTGTCGTCTTTTTAGACCGTTTCTGCCTCAACGCCATGTTGGCCACAATCTGACCAAAACAATGCAGCGTACGTGTGACATCATTATGACGAAGGCGGAATCGATAAGCAGAATTGTTAAGCATGCAGGCAAAATGATTCCAAGGAATCGAGCTACTGGGAAACTGGTTCTCAAAAAGAACCGGTTCTCGATTCCCATCCCTACACGCAAAAGACACAAAACAAAGTGATCACAATTCCACCTGTTGGAGGTAATAATAAATCACTTAAGAAAGTTTAAATAGAGAGAGAAAATCATTTGGCACTCATGCCAAAGTAGCACAGGGACTTCATGGGTTAACCCAGGGGTGTCAAATATGCGGCCTGGGGGCCAAATGCAGCCCACCAAAGGTCCAGTTTGGCCCCTGGGATGTTTGTGCCAAGTGCAAAAATTCCACAATCTTGAACTGAATTAAGCAAAAAAAAAAGTAGCTTGAATTAAGGAAAAAAAACTCTTGAATTAAGCCAAAAAAATCTTCAATTAAGTTAAAAAAAATCTTGAATTAAGCAAAAATAAAAAAAATAAAAAAAATTCAATTAAGTAAAAAAAAAATCTTGAATTAAGCCAAAAAAAAAAAAATCTTCAATTAAGTAAAAAAAAATCTTGAATGAAGCCAAAAAAAATCTTCAATCAAGTTAAAAAAAACTTGAATTAGGCAAAAAAAAAAAAAAAAAAAAAATCTAGAATTAACATCTTCATTTTTTTCTTTGTTTT
Organism: Sphaeramia orbicularis; assembly: GCF_902148855.1. Lineage (NCBI taxonomy): Eukaryota > Metazoa > Chordata > Actinopteri > Kurtiformes > Apogonidae > Sphaeramia > Sphaeramia orbicularis. Next base: position 11,463,944 of record NC_043974.1, on the reverse strand, counting down.
AGTGCAAAAAATAACATTAAATTATGAAAATATTTACATTTCCAAACTATCCTGTAACACTAAAATGTGAATAACCTGAACAAATATGAACAACCTGAAATGTCTGAAGAAAATTCAGCACAATTGAACTCTTTTCTGCCTGTTCCTCAGTGTTAGTGTCTTTGTAGATCTGATCCATAATGCACATGTAGAAATGATAAGTTTAGGAATAATATTGTTAAAATTGCACTAAATTTTCTTACGTTTTTTAAATTTAAATTGAAATTTTTCAGTTTTTTTGGGGTTTTTTTTGGATTGTTTATAAAGTAAGTATTTTCATAATTTAATGTTGTTGTTTTTTTTTACACTAAAACAAAGGACAAAATTTGGAGTTGTCATTATTTTTAGGTTATTATGTTATTATTTTTCTGGTCCGGCCCACTGCAGGTCAAATTTAGCTGAATATGGCCCCTGAACTAAAATGAGTTTGACACCCCTGGGTTAACCAATCAGCCTATTAGTGCCCGGAGAGAACATGCAAACTCTACACAGAAACATCCCTGGTGCTGGAATCGAACCCAGGACCTCGCAGTGCTAAACCACTGCTCCACCGTGTCACCCGTTCACACAAATGCAGGTCGTTATTTCCATAGTTATGTTTCCCTTTACCTCTTTTCCAACATCGTGATACTGCAGAATTTATAACACTTGCAGTTCTCGTATTGATGATATGACAACAACATATACAACAGCTCAGGGAATAGCCTCTCATTTTCTGTTGTTACAGGCATTGGGGTCACCTCTAATAAGCAAAGAAAACACTAAATATCAACCATTCCAAGGGAGCGTCACATAATAACCCAGTGCTTCCAAGTGCCAAGTGAGTTACAGTCAATAAAAATGAGAAACACATAGAGTCCCTAACAGCACATTCTAAAACCCACCATGGAGATTTATGAGCTCAGGCACAGATGACGCCTTTGGTTGGTTGGAGTTGAGCTGAAATAAGCCAGTTCACATATCACTGGTTTTGTCTTTTGAAGGATTTGACCGGATCTTAAAACACCGAGACCTAGCGCCAAAAATAATAATGCAAATTAACTGATGTTGGAGTAATCACTGACATATGCCAGGATGAAAAAAATCAAATAATATGTGATCCCACTTTTTATGTAGTATATTGAAAAAAATATATATATTTTTTGTGTTTTTTGCCTCCAAAAAAAAAAGGTTTGTTTACATACAAACACAGCATTTAACCCTCCGGTATCGGGCACTTTTTAGGCACACTTTGCACTTCGTTTTAAAAAACTTCATATTATTTTTCACAATTTAAATAAGGTTAGAATTCAAAAGTTGTTCATTTTTGCATAATCTTTAAAATTCTGGCCACCAACTAAAATTTCACATTGTAAACAAATTAAAATTACGAGACTAGCATCTGTCTGCCAGTTGTGCCTAAAACGCACTATTTCTTCCATTTGATATGTATGATTAGGGCTGACCTTGATTTACAAAATAAAATCAAATTACAGCAGAAAAATAAATCAATATATAATATTTAATAGTTTGATTTGTAGGTGTGCATTTTACGCACACTTGGTGACAGACTCGGACTCAGACTTACTTTATTGTCATTCAATAATGCACCATCAGTACGTTATTAAACGAAATTTCAGGTGCTTAGCTCACCACAATATCAGTTTATAAAATAAATAAAAACACACTTCAGGAAATATAAAAATAATCTAAAATACTGTAAACACGTGTATATGTATAAAAATTTAGATTAAAAAATTTAAAAGATTTTAAAATTGACCTAGCGCCAAAAATAAATTATGCAAATTAACTGATGTTGGAGTTAATCATTGACATATGCCAGGATGAAAAAATCAAATAATATGTGATCCACTTTTTATGTAGTATATTGAAAAAAAAAATATATATTTTTTGTGTTTTTTGCCTCCAAAAAAAAAAAGGTTTGTTTACATTACAAACACAGCATTTAACCCTCCGGTATCCGGGTGCATTTTTTAGGCACACTTTGCACTTCGTTTTAAAAAACTTCATATTATTTTTCACAATTTAAATAAGGTTAGAATTCAAAAGTTGTTCATTTTTGCATGATCTTTAAAATTCTGGCCACCAACTAAAATTTTCACATTGTAAACAATTAAAATTACAAGACTAGCATCTGTCTGCCAGTTGTGCCTAAAACGCACTATTTCTTCCATTTGATATGTATGATTAGGGCTGACCTTGATTTACAAAAATAAAATCAAATTACAGCAGAAAATAAATCAATATATAATATTTAATAGTTTGATTTGTAGGTGTGCATTTTACGCACACTTGGTGACAGATGGATTTTGGTCCATTTGAACCTAGCGCCAAAAATAATAATGCAAATTAACCAATGTTGGAGTTAATCATTGACATATGCCAGGATGAAAAAAATCAAATAATATATGATCCACATTTTTTTTTGTTGTATATTGAAAAAAAATCATTTTTTTGTGTTTTTTGCATCTAAAAAATGGTTTTGTTTACATTACAAACACAGCATTTAAAGGGTCAAAAAATGTGACAGTTATTGAGTATTGGTATTTTATTTACAGCTCAAGTTGATGAAATAGAAAAAAGTGGTTAAAAGAATTACAAACAAATTGTATGATTTTTTTTTTGACATTATTCTAACAAGTGTGCCAAAAACACACACTTGGGCTTTGTAGAGGCCCTTGCTGGATGGGATACCCTTTCATGCATGAATTATGAGAACTTTAGTCTTTTTTTTTTTTTTTTTTTTTTTTTCTTGAGTGATTTTATTCCTCTTTCGGCATGAGAAAAAAATATGCAATTGAAATTTTTTTATGAACCTATTTTACTTGGAGTTAAAAAATGTACACTCAGCTGGACATTTTTTTTTTAGCTTCATGAAAATGTAAATAATTAGTGTAAAATACAGTTCTTCATCTTTTCACGCTCATCAGATATGACCCATTTGGACGTTGAGAGGCTCCGTAGTTACCGTGGAAACACCATCATCTTCTACAACACCGATTCACCAGTAAAACCCAATGACAGTGGATGGACACACTTGATTAATGATAAATTTGCTGAAAAAGTCAGGTTTTTTTTCCTGTTTTCGCTGTTCTGATTTAATAACCTTTGAATTTACTCTGAGTTTGAATGAACATCAACCTGATCGACAGAATAAATATACGACGATACCTACTCTACACTTAAAATGCTAAATGCAGGGATAATATGATAATAAATGCAGTGGTGGACTGTCAGGACCTGCAAGACCTTCTCTGCTGGCCTAAAAAAATATCGGAATAATATCATCACGGACTGATGTTAATTATATTTGGTCCATGAACACATATTAAATAATTCCAAATGGTCTGCCTGCTTCTTTTCATAGCTTTTCCCCTGGTTGTGCTGCTTCAACATATATTTTCATATTAAAGCATTTAACCAATCACATTTCAGCCATCATCATCATGCATCGTTCCATCCTTAATTAACCCTTTCATGCATAGTGGTCACTCCAGTGGACAGTTATTCTCCAGCTGTTCTCTTGTATATTCATGGATTTTGTTGTTTTAATTGCATATTCAGCCGACACAATGAACACTTATGCATCATCCCATACACTGACATTCATACCATTACTGTAACTTTGCTGTTCTTGATAAACCTGATCTGCCCTGACATGTTTGAGTGGAAATCACTTGTTCATTGTTAGACTGTAATTAAGTTTTTTTCAAAAACAAAAAACATTTTTTTTTTTTTTTGCATATATCTCCGTTAACTAGGAGGATTATTACTGTGTTATTAATTATTTAAGGAGAAGGGGTGGGATTTTGGTAAGTTATGCTTCTTCTCACTCCTTTTCAATATGTATTATATGTCTTGATGTTTTAAGTGTTTTTGTTTATTTATTTCTTCTTTTTTTGACATTCAGGTTCGAATAAATACATCAATCAATCAAATCAATCAATCAACTGAATCATAATAAGTATTAGAGTAAGTTAAAATGTGAGAAAACATCAGATTAGCAGCATTAAAAATGGTTTTATTTCATTGTTTTCATATCACTTTCTGATATTGGGTTTTTAAATACATGTTTCTGTGCTTCAAGAATAAAATGCACGGTGTAGCCAAGTGGACATTTTGTAAATGCATGAAAAAAAACAAAAAAAAAAACTCAGTTGCATTGTTTTTTCATACCTAATGAGGAATAAAAACACCCAAGAAAAGATCTTGACAAAGGTTCTAATAATTTATGCATGAAGGGTTAACAGCATAAGGAAATGCACATACTGCATCTGCCCCCTCCAAACCAACAGACAGCCTCTACTCTTACTAATATTATGGGATACTAAACTAAATCACCATAGCAATCATGAACTTAAATACTTCTGTCTCCTAAAACTGCACGGGCAGAATTGAATGTTTTTGAATGGGGTCACCCAGGACCATAATATATTAGTATTTTTTTAAAGAATCTAATGAAAAGAGATACAGAAAACAGTGATACTGAGTCATTCGAAACAAATTTATGGACAAAGCTGTGAAAACTGGTATGGTGGAATGCAGTGGCGGCTGCTCGTCTTTCAGACAGGGGAAGCTCATGTCGGCTTACATCAAAAAAATTGTCAATGGGATGTTAACGAAAATTGCTCTTATAAGCCCTGACATGAGGTGTTTTGTATTTATATAGATGTGTGCAAATGTATACAAATATATGAATGTTTTGATATTTGGCAATGTATCTATAGATGTAGTGTAGTGTCTGCAACAATAATACTATTATGTGGTGTAATTTTTTTTTTTTTTTTTTTTTTATGTGTGTCTTATCCCAGATGTTTGTTTTCTGTTGTGCAAAAATCTAAATAAAAAAGTTAAAAAAAAAAAAAAAAAAAAATTGTCAAGTTATTGAACATAAATTCGACCCTCTGTTCGTTTTTAAGAAAATGGTCAGTGACCTTATCGTACCAAGTAGGCGTCTTTTTCAGGGAACTGATAGCTAGTTCACTCTGACCTAGCCGACAGTTTGATTGATTTAACTATCTACAAAACGATATTAAACTCAAACAAGAAATGATTAAATAATGTAACTGAAACAAGAAAGCGTTGAAATTATGTTAAATTGAAACCAGGAAGTACAAATGAGTGTGTATTATTTACAGTGCAAGAAATAAACGAGTCATTTCGTAGTGGTTTCTCTCTCGATTTCACAGCAGAATGTGCGACGGTATTAAACTGAACTGTGTCAGTGAAGGAGTAGATCTGAAAATAGCTGTCAATCAAACAGGATTCAGCCTAGTTATGCTGATGATACACAGCTATACATCGCTGTGTCTCCTGATGACACAGGGCCAATTGATGCCCTTTTTAACTGCATTGTAGACATCAAGTCATGGATGGCAGAGAATTTCCTACAGCTCAACCAGGACAAAACTGAGGTTTTAGTTATAGGTCCTGAAGGCCAGAGAGAGAAACTTTTACCAAAACTAAAAGATTTTAAACCACACAATCAGTAAAAATCTGGGCGTGATTTTTGACTCTGAGCTGAATTTTATCCCACATATCAAAATATAACAAAAACAGGTTTTTATCACCTTAAGAACATAGCCAGAGTCCGCCCCCGTTTCTCTCTCAGGCCAGTACGGAGGTGCTAATGCATGCTTTTATTTCTTGTCGCTTAGATTACTGTAATGCCCTGCTCTCTGGTCTTCCCAAAAGAGTACTTTAAATCTCCAATTATTACAAAACTCAGCCGCACGCGTGCTGACAAGGACCAGAGGGCGGGAGCACATCACACCGGTTTTAGAGTCGCTGCATTGGCTCCCCGTACGCTTCAGGATCGATTTTAAGATTCTCTTGCTGGTTTTTAAATGTCTTAACAGCCTTGCGCCCTCCTATTTATCTGATCTGCTTTTACCATATCAACCCTCGCGGACCCTGAGGTCCTCCGGCACTGGCCTTTTAAACCATACCAAAACCCAGAACAAAAACCCACGGTGAGGCAGCATTTAGCCACTATGGCCCCCACCTGTGGAACAGCCTGCCGGAGAGCCTCAGGACTGCACAGACTGTTGGTATTTTTAAAAGAAGATTAAAGACACACCTTTTTAATCAGGCTTTTAACTAATTTTTAAACTCTTCTTGTTCTTTTTTTGTTTTATTTATCACTGATACTTTATCTATTCTATTTTATTTATAATCTTACGTATTTACTCTTGGTACTGTATTTATTTTATTTATTCTCTTAGTCCTATGTTATGCTTTTAGTCTTTAGCTTTTAACACCAGTGTTTCCTCAGGGGGGTCCTCCACACTGGGAGCTGTGTCTGCTCTGCTAGTGGGGGTACTGTCCTTGGGTCCCTTTGGCCCGGCTGGCTGGGGGTCCTCCCTTCGATGTGGGGGTCCACCTGTCTGTCGGAGTCGGGGGGCCTGGGTGCCGGTCCCCCCGATGGCACGGCCTGCGGCTCCTCCCAGTGTGGACGGCCCCAAAGGTGGCGTTTCCTTGATCCTCAGTGCCATGCCATGTCTCCCTGTTGTGTGTGTGTGTGTGTGTGTGTGTGTGTGTGTGTGCGTGTCTAGTATGGAGGGTGGGAGGGAGGGGTTTTCTTTGTAATTGTTATTCTGTTTTTATTGTGTAATTATTTTTAATTCTGTAAAGCACTTTGTGTTGCATCTGTGCATGAAAAGCGCTTTATAATAAGGTTGATTGATTGATTGTTTGATTGATTGATTTCCACTGATCCTCCAATCAGCACGTGGAAGCCCAGCGTCCAGCCCAGCCAAGCTCCGCCCACAGCTCCATTCACCTCCAGAGACGCCGAGCATCCGGGGGCGGGACAACATGGTGGCATTTATCCAATTACCGTCCAGTTTTGAGGCAATGAAAAAAACTGTTCCACTCAGTCCCATTGAAGTGCATGGACGCCGAACTTCTACGGACAAATGCACTGAGCAGAGATCGCATGAGAAAACAGCGCAACGGGAATGTATGAGAAGTGAACAACATCGAGTCTGTTGATTTGTGATAAAACTGATTCTGAATGAACTCGTCTGTGAGATGAACGTGTTCTAACACATTTGTAGTCAATGAAATGTCAACACAACCGTACATATTTAACCATTTCATTTTCGTAATTTTAGAGGAAGCTGAGATTCCCTTGCAGTCTGTGAGAAATCGCCTCTGATGGAATGGTACCTGTGAGACAGAGAATCAGTCTATATTTCTGGGATGTTCACCATCTTAACCCTTTCATGCATTAACCCTCCGGTATCCGGGTGCGCCTTTTAGGCACACTTTGCACTTCGTTTTAAAAAACTTCATATTATTTTTCACAATTTCAATAAGGTTAGAATTCAAAAGTTGTTCATTTTTGCATGATCTTTAAAATTCTGGCCACCGACTAAAATATGCACATTGTAAACAAAAGAAAAATTACAAGACTAGCATCTGTCTCCCAAGTGTGCCTAAAACGCACTATTCTTCCATTTGATATGTATGATTAGGGCTGACCTTGATTTACAAAAATAAAATCAAATTAGTGTCAGAAAAATAAATCAATATACACTACCAGGCAAAAGTTTGGACTCACCTGTTTTTTCTTTATTTTTATGGCTATTTCCATTGTAGATTCTCACTGAAGGCATCAAAACTATGAATAAACACATATGGAATTATGTAGTTTAAAAAGGTGTGACAAAACTCAAAGCATGTTTTATATTTTAGATTCTTCAAAATAGCCACATTTTGCTTTTATTACTGCTTTGTGCATTCTTGGCATTCTCTCAATGAGCTTCATGAGGTAATCACCTGAAATGTTTTCCAAAAGTCTGGAAGAAGTTCCAAAAGATGCTGAGCACTTGTTGGCCATCTGTGGTCCATCTCATGTCATTTAAATAAGAAGGTGAGTCCAAACTTTTGCCTGGTAGTGTATAATATTTAACAGTTTGATTTATAGGTGTGCATTTTATGCACACTTGATGACAGATGCTAGTATTTTTGAACATTTGACCTCGCGCCAAAAATAATAATGCAAATTAACCAGTGTTGGAGTTAATCATTGACATATGCCAGGCTGCAAAAATCAAATAATAAGTGATCCACTTTTTATGTAATATATTGAAAAAAAAAATATTTTTTGTGTATTTTTTTACATGCAAAAAATGGTTTGTTTACATTACAAACACAGCATTTAAAGGGTTAAAAATGTAACAAGTATTGAGTATTTTGTGTTTTTATTTACGGCTCAAGTTAATGAAATAGAAAAAGTGTAAAAGAATTAAAAACAAACTGTATGAACATTTTTTTGACATTATTCCACAAGTGTGCCAAAAAGGCACACTTGGTGCTTAGTAAGGGCCTTGCTGGATGGGATACCGGAGGGTTAAATGTGAGAATCTTAGTCAAGATTTTTTTCTTCAGTGTTTTTATTCCTCCTTAGGCATGAAAAGAAACAATGTGATCAAGTTTTTTTTTTTTCTATGGAGTTACAAAAATATCCATGCATTTAATTTTTGAAGAAAAGAAACGTGTTTGAAACCCAATATCAGAAAGTGATATGAAAACAATGAAATAAAAACATTTTTAATGCTCCTAATCTGATGTCTTCTCACATTTTAACATATTCTAATGTTAGTAATTACTCACTTCATGGAGATAATATGCAAAAAAAACCCTTCTTGTCTAACAAATAACAATTGATTTACATTCAAACATGTTAGTGCAGATCAGGTTTCTCAAGAACAGCACAGTTACAGTAATGGGATGAATGTCAGGGTATGAGATGGTGCGTACGTGTCCACTGTGTTGGCTGATATGAAATTAACCCTTTCATGCATGAATTATGAGAACCTTAGTCAAGATTTTTTTTTTTTTTTTCTGGAGTGTTTTTATACCTCCTTTGGCATAAAAAAATTGCGATTGAGTTTTTTTTTTTCATGGAGTTACAAAAATGTCCATGCATTTAATTTTTTAAGTAAAGAAATATGTATTTAAAACCCAATATCAGAAAGTAAAATGAAAACAATGAAATAAAAACATTTTTAAGGCTGCTAATTTGATGTTTTCTCACATTTTACCATACTCTAATGCTAGTTATTACCTCATACAATATGCAAAAAACAACTCTTTTTGTCTAACAAATAACTGATTTACACTTAAACATGTTACTGCAGATCAGGTTTATCAAGAACAGCAAAGTTATAGTATGGCATGAATTGCAGTGTATTATGGGATGTTGCATAAGTGTCCACTGTGTTGGCTGATATGGAACTAAAACAACAAAACCTATGAATATACAAGAGAACAGCTGGAAAATAACTGCCCACTGGAGTAATTTATGCATGAAAGGGTTAAAACCCTCTCTTTCAACATTAGTGCATATGTGCATGAAATGTAAAGGGTTACATACTCCTGCTTTAAAAGGACAATTAAAACCAACAAAACGGTAATTGCTTAAGAGGCCGAGGGCATTTAAAGCCGATAAAAGCAGTAATAAAACAACAGTTGCATTGAAGACATATTAAAATGGCAGCCAGCAGCAGGACACTTGTGCTTCATGTGCAGCCCGTGTGGGTAGACTGCACAACTTGTTCTTGTTACCTGAGGGTAAACGCTGTCTCTGAGGCGCCTGATCTGGTTTCAGATTCTTTTACTGTCCTTTCAAGATTTAAAGAGCTGAGAATAAACCGTACACAGGATGAATGCGGAGCGTAGAGCGCTGTTTACAGCACTGCACAGCACTGACGGAGCCAGTTAGGATGCTCATGGAGAAGTGTATTTTTCAAAACCTATGATCATTTCATCTGATTCAGTATTATTGACAGCACTTTAGGCCTCTTATGCCTGACTATATATTGGACACAAATGCCTCAGTGGTTTAACCCTCCAGTATCCGGGTGCGCCTTTTAGGCACACTTTTCACTTTGTGTTAAAAAACTTCATATTATTTTTCACAATTTAAATAAGGTTAGAATTCCAAAGTTGTTCATTTTTGTATGATCTTTAAAATTCTGGCCACCAACTAAAATTTTCACATTGTAAACAAATTAAAAATTACAAGACTAGCATCTGTCTCCCAAGTGTGCCTAAAACGCACTATTTCTTCCATTTGATATGTATGATTAGGGCTGACCTTGATTTACAAACATAAAAACAAATTAGAGCAGAAAAATAAATCAATATATAATATTTAATAGTTTGATTTGTAGGTGTGCATTTTACGCACACTTGGTGACAGACTCGGACTCAGACTTACTTTATTGTCATTCAATAATGCACCATCAGTACGTTATTAAACGAAATTTCAGGTGCTTAGCTCACCACAATATCAGTTTATAAAAATAAATAAAAACACACTTCAGGAAATATAAAAATAATCTAAAATACTGTAACACGTGTATATGTATAAAAATTTAGATAAAAAAAATTTAAATATTTTAAAATTGACCTAGCGCCAAAAATAATAATGCAAATTAACTGATGTTGGAGTTAATCACTGACATATGCCAGGATGAAAAAATCAAATAATATGTGATCCACTTTTATGTAGTATATTGAAAAAAAAAAATTTGTTTTGTGTTTTTTGCCTCCAAAAAAAAAAGGTTTGTTTACATTACAAACACAGCATTTAACCCTCCGGTATCCGGGTGCACTTTTTAGGCACACTTTGCACTTCGTTTTAAAAAAACTTCATATTATTTTTCACAATTTAAATAAGGTTAGAATTCAAAAGTTGGTCATTTTTGCATAATCTTTAAAATTCTGGCCACCAACTAAAATTTTCACATTGTAAACAAATTAAAATTACGAGACTAGCATCTGTCTGCCAGTTGTGCCTAAAACGCACTATTTCTTCCATTTGATATGTATGATTAGGGCTGACCTTGATTTACAAAAATAAAATCAAATTACAGCAGAAAAATAAATCAATATATAATATTTAATAGTTTGATTTGTAGGTGTGCATTTTACGCACACTTGGTGACAGATGGATTTGGTCCATTTGACCTAGCGCCAAAAATAATAATGCAAATTAACCAATGTTGGAGTTAATCATTGACATATGCCAGGATGAAAAAAATCAAATAATATATGATCCACATTTTTTTTGTTGTATATTGAAAAAAAATCATTTTTTGTGTTTTTTGCATCTAAAAAATGGTTTGTTTACATTACAAACACAGCATTTAAAGGGTCAAAAAATGTGACAGTTATTGAGTATTTGGTATTTTTATTTACAGCTCAAGTTGATGAAATAGAAAAAAGTGTAAAAGAATTACAAACAAATTGTATGAATTTTTTTTTGACATTATTCCACAAGTGTGCCAAAAACACACACTTGGTGCTTTGTAGAGGCCTTGCTGGATGGGATACCGGAGGGTTAACTGCCTCTGTCGCCCATATTTCAAGATATAACTAGTGTTGAGCAAAGAAACTGACATGACTGCAAATGTTTAACCCTTTCATGCATGAATTATGAGAACTTTAGTCTTTTTTTTTTTTTTTTTTTTTTTTTCTTGAGTGATTTTATTCCTCTTTAGGCATGAGAAAAAATATGCAATTGAAATTTTTTTTATGAACCTATTTTACTTGGAGTTAAAAAATGTACACTCAGCTGGACATTTTTTTTTTAACTCCATGAAAATGTAAATAATTAGTGTAAAATACAGTTCTTCATCTTTCACGCTCATCAGATATGACCCATTTGGATGTTCAGAGGCTCCGTAGTTACCGTGGAAACACCATCATCTTCTACAACACCGATTCACCAGTAAAACCCATGGAGTTGGATCAATGACAGTGGATGGACGCACTTGATCAATGATAAATTTGCTGAAAAAGTCCGTTTTTTTTTCCTGTTTTCGCCGTTTCTGATTTAATAACCTTTGAATTTACTCTGAGTTTTAATGAACATCAACATGATCGACGACACCTACTCTACACTGAAAAATACTAAATACAGAGGATAATATAATAATAAATGTGGATAAATACTTTAAAAAAAAGGTTAAATAGAGAGAAAAATCATTTGGGAACTGCCATCAAAGAAGCACTGGGTCTTTATGGGTTCAATATTAACCCTTTCATGCATGAATTATGAGAACCTTCTAATTGATTTTTTTTGTTTGTTTTTTTTGAGTGTTTTTATCCCTCCTTAGGCATGAAAAAAACAATGAGACTGAGGGTTTTTTTTTTTTTTCATAGATTTACAAAAACGTCCACTCAGCTACACCATGAATTTTATTCTTGAAGCAAAGAAACATGTATTTAAAACCAAATATGATAAAGTGATATGAAAACAGTGAAATGAAACCATGTTTAATGCAGCTAATCTGATGTTTTCTCACATTTTAACATTTTCTAATACTAGTTATTACTCACTTCATGGAGATAATATGCAAAAAATAACAATTAACAAAATATTTCCACTCAAGAAGTAATTAACAACAGCAAAGTTACAGTAATGGTATGAATTGCAGTTGATGAGATGATGCATAAGCGTCCACTGTGTTGGCTGATATGGACCACTACGCATGAACCAGTGTTTTTTAACCTTGGGGGTCGCCTGGAATTCAATTGAGGTCGCCTGAAATTTCTAATAATTGATAAAAATAAATAAATAAATAAATAACTAGAAAAGCACTCTGAGAGCACAGACCTCCGCCAAGGCACATCAGTGCCCCCCCCCCGATCACCACCAAAATGTAATCATTTCTTCCTTGTGCCACTATCGATATTTCCTGAAATTTTCATCCAAATCTGTCCATAACTTTTTGAAAGATCCGGATCAGTCTTTGCCATTTGATAGAACACCCCATTGTAAATCCCTGAGTCAAACTGCATGAGATTTGCACAATTCCCCCATATTGTGAATTCCACCATAAATATTAGTCCCATATTTATTTGACCTATATTTTAAGATTCCTTGACCATGAAAACATACCATTAGCAACTGGATTCATAATTATATCCTTATTAGTTCTGTAGTTATTCACGAAAATCACATTTCTCGTAATGGCGGTTTTCTTCTGGATCTAGCTCCTTAAGTATTAAAGCTACATGAAATCCGGTGGCATACTCCCGATGCGGAACTGACTGAGCTACACGATGGCGCTTGTCAGAAATTTCTACCTTTAATATTAAAGGCACAGTAGGCCAAAAAGTAAGGGCACCCCCATTTTTTATATAAATTGAGATAAAATCCGCCTTCTGGATCAGATCCGGATCAGCCTTTGAAATGTGATAGAGGACCCCATTGTCAGTTCCTGAGTGAAATTTCATGAGTTTTGGTCAATAATTAAGCGAGATATTGGGAAACGAAAATTTTGGCCCCATTTACCACAATGTTAACGAAAATTTCAAAGTGATCCAGAATCCAGGATTTCTTCCGGATCACCCCCAAAAGTTAATCATTTCTTCCTTATCCCATTTCCAACAAACCCTGAAAATTTCATCCAAATCTGTCCATAACTTTTTGAGTTATGTTGCACACTAACGGACAGACAAACAAACAGACAGACAAACCCTGGCAAAAACATAACCTCCTTGGCGGAGGTAAAAATAATTACTAATAAACTTACAAATAAAAAAAATATATGGTGAGTTGACAGAGACAATCCCAATCCATAACAGACATGACAAACTGAAGCTGAAACTGAAGCATTGTGGTTCTGTTTATCTGTCAAATGTTCATTGTGGTCAGTTTCAGATGCTGCAGCTCTTTCATAATTCATAATTTGAGTTATTATTTGTTCAGTAGAAGAGAAGATACATAAAAAGGAGTACGTAGTGGTGTATTTCCCACCACATCACCCTGTCCTTTGCCTATATTTTTTGTTTCTCTCTTGTTTTGCTGAGTTCAGGATGTTTCTGGATGTCAAGTTTAAGGCAGTGAGTTGGTATCTCCAGCCAATTACTGAGAATAAACACAAGGGGCATGGGCAGAACAATCTAAAACTGAAGCAACACCTGTTAGTTATACAACTCTTTCCTCTTTCTACTCTTTCTTATTATACAGTTCTGGCCCAGAGATAGAACTCTGAGCAAAGTCTACACCAATGTATACAGAACTTTCAGCCAAATTCTTCTAAAACAGGAAACACAAGCAAAAAAAATGCTATATGTTTTCGCTTTTTGACTTCAGTTATGTACAAAAATGAATGAATGAATATTTTCAGTTAAGTACCCCTTATGAGACAAAAATATATGGCAATATATTGAAAAATATAATGCATATATTAAAAAATACATGTCCATATATGGGAAAGCAGTGCATATATTTTCCAATATACTGCAATATATGCTTTAATCATATATTGATACATATAAAACATATATTGCAATGAAGACAAAAACTGCCCTATATTTTTACATATACTTTTACTGAAACTCAGATTCTTTCCATTGACACAAGTTTACATAAAGCAGATATTTGTCAACACTTACATTACTTGGTATGCATAATAACATATTTTCATGAAATATGCATCATGATATACATGAAAAAAAGTGTTAACTGATAAAAGATGCCTTCTTAGTCATTTTGGCAACATAGGATGAAAAAGATGTACATATATATACATGCACATATTTTGAAGTGTATTACTAAATGTATAATTACATATATTTAGTAATACACTACACAATATATGTATGTATATATGCATGCATACATTATGAAGTGTATTACTAAATATATAATGACATTTACATATATAAGTAAATATATTGTCATATATGTTTCAATATATGGAAAGCGGCAATTCCTTATGTATTTTTCAATATATTGTAAAATAATACAAACTACATTGACACAATATATTATTCAGTATATTTTAAATATAAATATATATTATACAGTAATATATTTTTCAGTCAGTAATATATTGACAGTCAATATATAGAGAAATATATTTTCTTTGCATAAGGGACAAAACACATACATATTAAAAAAAAACAAACAAACATAAAATTAACACAATTGTTAACTGAAAAAGGAAGAAGCTGAAGTCAGAGGTTTAATTTCTGCTTCTCCTATTCCCATCCTTTCTCCAACTCCACACCTGAAGTTGCAGCAGATTGAACATTAACACAAATATTTACATTTGGTTTCTTAAGTCACTTTGAAATCATATACTTTCATAACCTTTGAGAATTGGACAAATTAAAGGTTTTTTGAAACTCGACAGCGAGCTACACAATTTCACTTCATCCTTCAATTTGTTCCATAATTTGACCCCAAATAACAGAAACACAGCGATATTAACGTTTGTTCTACTTTACATCAGGCATGTCCAAAGTCCGGCCGGGGGCCAATCACGGCCCGCGGTCAGATTTTCTACGGCCCACAGCTTTCAGTTTTATAATGTATTATTTATGGCCGCTTGGACTGTTGAACCGGTACATGAATCATAAAAGGTTCAAAATGCAGTTTCTCCTTTCACCTCATGGTGGCAGCACCACTCTAACTCTATCTGGCTCTGTGACCTTACCGTGAACCTTTTTCGCTAATTTCTAACCATGGTGCCTGTAAATAAAAAAAGGAAAGTTGACAGTGAGGGCCGCCGCTTCCAGGAGAGATGGGAATTACAATTTTTTTTCACTGAAAATCGAGGCGATTGTGTTTGGCCTAATTTGTCGAGAGACTGTTGCGTTGTTTAAGGAATTCAATGTAAAGAGACACTAGCAGACAAAACATGCTAACGCATACGACAAGCTAGCAGGGAGTGAGCGCTCCGAAAAAGTGAAGCAAATTCAAGCTGCTTTAAACTCACAACAGTGACTCTTCATGTGAACCTGGGAGTTCAGTGAATTCACCACCAAGGCAGGCTACCAAGTTGCCAGGTTAGTTGCCTATAATTGCTGGTGTTATGTACCTGTAGATGTGACACAAATATTACTTTCTGAATGATTTTGTGAAAGACAAGAGTAAGAGTCATATGTTTTCATCTTAAACGTTAACAGACTTTACATTACTGAGTAAAATGTGAGTAATTATTACTCATATAAGTCATGTTTAAATGAATGTGGGGTTAAGATTTTTATCAACTTCTTGGACGTTTAAGAAACTCCACACAGTTTGTTTTATGTTTTCTGAAAGGAAGGCAGATTTTTTTTTTTTTTTTTTTAATTTGTTCACTTTGTGGCTTAGATTTGGTTACATTGCCATTTTAAAAAATTATATTGTGACAATGAAAATAAAATTGTTGCAGAACAGCGCATTTATATGTAATTTTTACTGTTTAAAAAACATCCGAAGAGACCACTGGCCCCTGGCAATCTCCACATTATCAGATCTGGCCCTCTTTAAAAAAAAGTTTGGACACCCCTGGTTTACATGTTTCAAACACAAACATCCCTCTTAAATTATAATTCCCTCTCTTAACTTAAAAATTTTCTAAATACAAACAGGAAGATTTTTACTTTTAGCACGAAACATAAATTCCATTGTTTCTAAATATACAGTATCAAAAAATTTTAGTAACCAGATTCTACAAAAAGTGGATTATTTGATTGAAGATAACCAGCTTTGTTTATGATTCTAATAGCTTTTTTTTGGAGTTTAACCCTTTCATGCACACAGGTCACAACAGTGGACAGCTATTCTACAGCTGTTCTCTTGTATATTCATTGTTTTTGTTCTTTTCGTTGTTGTTGTTGTTGTTTTACACATATCTTTATTCAAGTTTTAAGACACTACATATCTTTTCTGGCATTAATTGGTACAATTATGTAGATCTCTCCTGAGCATAAGCCCTAGATCACAATCCCTTCCCATAGTCTTCACACATTTATCAGTAAATACATGTTTCTGTGCGTCAAAAATTAAACGTGTGGTGTCCAGCTGAGCGGACATTTTTGCAACTTCATGAAAAATAGGTTCATAAGAATTTTTTTTTTTTTTCATTATTATTTCTTTTTATGTATTTTTAAAATGTTTTAAATTATTATTGTTATTTTTTTTTTATTATTTTATTTATTTTTCAGAAGAACATTTTTAATTGCATTGTTTTTTTTCATGCCTAAAGAGGAATAAAAACACTCAGGAAAAAATTTTGATTAAGGTTCTCATAATTCATGCATGAAAGGTTAATTATCGGGTCTATATTAGTTTTATACACATTGCCCCATATTTCCACACAGTAAGACATATATGGCATTACAAGTGAACAATACAATATATGCAACATTTTTTGTTTCACAAATCTCCAGTTTATAAAGAATCGCAACAGTCTTGGAACATTTTACGTTTGATATATTCTATTTTGTGGTTTCCAACCGAGTTTATGGTCAATATCACTCCCAAAAATTTGTTTCATACACTCTTTCAATTTCAATTCCATTAATTTCAGTTTTATATCATAATTTCCCCTAGCACAACCCAAAAACCATAAATTTTGTTTTATCTTCATTAAGTGATAACTTATTTACGTCAAACCATTTTTTTTTAACTTGATCAATTCCTTTTCCACAGTTTCTAATATTTGTTTCATATTTGCTCCCGAATAAAGAAAAGTAGTAATCATCTGCGAATATTGTAAATTTTAACTCACTAGGATGCCATAAAAATATCACAATTTTTCTTCAAACGTGTAAAACCTGATGATAACCTATTATTAACTCAGCTACGGACAGTGGAGGTTATGTTTTCACTGGGGGCTGTTTGATTGTTAACTCAAAAGCTCTGGAAGCATTTTGATAGAAGTTTCAGGAAATGTTGATACTGGCACAACGAACAATGATTAAAATTGGTGGTGATCGGGTGGGGGGGGGGGGACTGAGAGACTGATGTGCCTTGGTGGAGGTCTGTGCTCTCTGAGTGCTTTTCTAGTTTGTTTGTTTGTTTGTCTGTTAGCAAGATAACTCAAAAACTTATCTCCAGATTTTGATGAAATTTTCAGGAAATGTTGATACTGGCACAAGGAACAATGATTAAATTTGGTGGTGATCGGGATGGGGGGGTGGGGGGGGTACAACTTCGAAGATGACTCCATCACAAGCAGTCCGTTTGTTACATACCAAACCGATACGCCACTCAAGCCTTTTCGGAAATTTTGTCACGAAGTGCATTGTGGGAATGGGAATTCCACGCAGCCGCAGCAGCAACAAACACAGAAACAACAAGCAATGAACCCGTGTGCACTACTGGATAAGAGGAAATGGAAGGAATCGCTCTAAGTCAATTGTCATCTTATAATACGGAGTGTGTGAATTGTGAACAAAAATACTTACGCCGCGCTTCCACTTCGTTGTACGGACTCGACACAGCCTTTTGCGATTCCATTACGAAAAAGGACCTGGAATCTGGTACCTGGTACTAGTTTTTTGGTATCACCTCCACCAAGGTTCCAGGACTGGGGAACAGATACTAAAACGTGACATGTAAACACTGCAGACCGCTGATTGGTCAGAGAGTTGTCTCTAGATGTGTGCCGACGTAAAATTCTGCATGAGCTTGACGAAACACACACGGTGAAAGTGTTAATGCTGTAAACCTGGCAATTTTGTGGAAAACAGATGGATGCCCATTGCAAGGTGATTATCGTTAACAACACTAATGAAATGACGAAAACTAGGATTGAAAAAACATTTTCGGTAACTGAATAAATAAAACTTTAATTAAAGGCAAAAAAAAAAAAAAAACATAACTAACGGAACTGTATTGTGTGCATACAAAATAACTAAACACATAAAAACTATGGATAAAATTGCCTTTGTTTTCATTTTTCAATGTCGGATTGATATGAAACTGATTTATTTTACTCCATCAATTTTAGCTAGTGGCAACATTACGGTACTTCACAGTCTGTCACTTTGTTTAGAGTCGGAACATGTAGATTAAAGCAGCAGAGTCCTGTATGGGATTTATTTGAATACAACGGCGAAGAAGATAAAAACTAATACTAGAACTAAACTAAAACAAAGCATTTAGAAAAACACAACAAACTAATAAAATAGGACCAATGGCCCTGTAACTTACCGGCCAAATTAAAAGCTTTGGGAAATGTATCCAGATGCCATTTATTATCACCCAGTTCTGTGTATTTATATATACAGAAATAGCCCATGTTTTGGTCATATCCAATCAGATCTGCAAAAAATTCAAATTCCAACTTGATATCATTGATACTGATTTATTGGATCAATCCCTTCCTATCTCTTATAATGGGAAAATTTTTCAAAGTCGCACCAAATCCAGAATCAGATCCGAATCGAATAATTTCAATACCTTGTGTTGACATCATCACACAGAAGCTGTATACCAAGTTGAAGTCAATCAGAACTGGAGTTTCGGAGAAAAAGACGACTGAAATTTTTTCCCCATAAGAGCCTATGTTAAATTTTCCGTAAGTTCCCAGATCCAGAAGAAGATCCTGATCAGCATGTGGACATTATGTTTGGGTCATCTCCCATCAGGGCTGGACTGTAGAAATTTACACTGGATATCATTTATTTCTGAGTTATGCATGATCCACTTCCCCACTTTATAATGGGACATTTTCAAAGTCGCACCAAATCCAGAATCAGATCCAAATAATTTCACTAACTTGTTGACATCATCATAAAGAAGCTGTAGACCAAGTTTGAAGTCAATCGGAATTGTAGTTTCGGAAAGAAGACGATTGAAAATTTGCAACGGACAACAGACGACGACGCTGGATGCCACATGACGACAATAGCTTATGGCCTTTCAGCTGGTAAGCTAACGAGCAACCCTGCTCTAAAAACTAATTAAACAAACTGAATTAGAGAAAAAAGTCAAAACTAAATAAAAGTAAACTATAATGAAAAATCCAAAATTTTTATAACCTTGGCTCATTGTCCCAATGTCCGATCACCTTTGATTTCATCCCACCGTTACTTCGTGCAAACTATTTTTTAACTTGGATTGCGCAATTTGCCCCTGCTCACTCATGCATGAAAACCTGGGTCTGTAAATTTTACAGAAATAGACACCAATCCCCTACCTATCGACATCCATAAAAGAACATTCAAAAAATTATCAAATCCGGTACCGGGGGTAATTTTTCAAAATGTATATATATTTTTTTTTAGGGCTGGGCAAGTTAATGTGTTATTACCAACACACATTCATTAAATAACGCCGACAATGTTTTTTATCTCATGTTAACGCTGTTTTTTATTGTTCTGCCTTTCAAGCAAGTCTTAGTTGATTATACATATAGACTCTTATTTTGAAACTCATGCTTTTACTTTGCCGGTCCACATGCTGGTGCTGAGAGGAGAAAAGCCAGCGAACTTTCCGAGTAATGCTGAATAAAACTTTGTGTAACTCCTGCAGTTCAACGCCTGTATGTATCAATCATTCTGTTGTTTGCTAAATAATTTCACATGCAACGTGCCGTTAGAAACATGTTTATGACGTTACTTTGGATGTGTTTATTACAATGTGTTATTAACATGTTTAAGCTAATTCCTTGTAACAAGAATAGGATACCAATTTATTGATTAATTGAGTGTTGATTTATTGATTAATTTAATTATAGATTATAACCAAACTTAAACTTAAATCAACTCAAACAATAATTTGGAAATCTTGCATAGGTGATAGTTCGTTGACTGCACAGTGAACCCATGTGTGAATAATAGTACACAAAGCACAACTGAGGCAATGGATTTATATACATATAAATACTTTATTAACTAAACTAAGACACACAAATAACATAAAGAACAGAGACAAATACAACCAAAGGAGCAGGAGATTATGGACAGGAGAATATGTAATTAAGTGGCAGACAGCTATATTCAAGATATTATAATGTTAGTGAGGTTACGTTGAGGTAAACCTACTTAAATTGGAATAACACCAACTCAGATAAATCAGGAGCAAGTTTTCTTACAAGTTGTTGCGGTGCGGATGCAGCAACTGGCACGGCCTTGACGGCGGATGGATGAAGTCTTCTGACGTAGTTCGAAGCAGGAACAGGCTGTGAAGCGACGTGCTTGCGCTGGAGGCCTGAAGGTCTGGAGTTCTGAAGTTCTGCTGGCTGGAGGAGGTTCACAGCTGGCTCTGGCGGCTGGTTCTGGAAAGCTCGCCAGGAGAAGATGGAACAGCTCTGAGAGCCAAGGAGATGGTCAAGACTCCTTGGAGAAAGCTCTTTGTTCTTAGGTGAGAGCTCAGAAGAGGTGGAGAAAGCTCTTTGCGTAGGTGAGAGCAGCAAGGGTGGAAAAAGCTCTGCTGAAAAGTTGGTTTCCTTTACTTTTATAGTTTGTCCAAAAACCACCCACGCCTTCCTCATGAATAGATGAGTCATCGATGCCTTGGGGCGTTGCCTTCTTTGTCTGTTTTCGGCGGGAAAACGCCTCCTCGTGAATATTCAAAAATATCCGTTTCTCTTCCCTCTTGGAAGACAGAGGGGGAGAGGACTGTGGCTTAGCCTTGTAAGAAAACTTTGCATCCTCAAATAAGATCCTCTTAAACTTTATACATCACCTGTAACCTCACTTAAGCGTCAGTAAAATAATAGCATGATTATTCAGACATGCTATAAGCAGTGATACTCTTACTTTCACATAATTCACCGTGAACATGATCAGGATACACATATGTGAAACCACAGGTCAGGCAAATGGCTTAAGTATTACATGCATAAAGAGTTAACGTGCTGAGTTAATCAACATTAACACATAATGTAATACATTATTAACATGGCATATATAGGGATTTTATCATTCAGTCCTTTGTTCGTTTCTGGGTTCATCTTCACCTCTGGATAAGCAACAATAATGGGACACAGATGTTGAGAGGCAAAAGTCAGCTTAGTGTCAAAACCGAGTCCATTAGGCTCATTCTTTAAGATCATCTGTCTTTGTAAATGTCATTTGTAGAGGATGTCCCAGCTTTGACCTGGTGACGGACCAATCAGCATGGTTGTTCAGGAATTTGGTTTGACACGGAGAGGAAGATAATATAATTTATGATTCTGTTTTTGAGTCTGTTCACTCACTCCACCGTCATCCGGCTACATCCTTTATGCTAGCAGTCGGAGATGGGTTGCTAATTCTTTGTGCAGGCTCATGTTAAGTTTATTTAAATTCATTGGTTGTGTTTAGGTATAATATGCCAGTCTTTGAACTAAACCTTTACTCATTTACGATGTGATTAGCTCGATGCTAACTTGAATGGGAAAATCCATAGACACGCTAACGATTAGCATTTACAGCTTAATTTAAGATTTACATCATCTTTTTATCCAGCAACAAAGGTTCACATCAGAGATATTTTATACTATTCATTCTTACAACAACTGAACATAAAATACTCACAGGCAAATGTTTCTGGGGCCATACAAACAGAGTGAAAGAAACGTGTCTGTTAGTTCCTTCTTATATCCAAACTGACTATGGGAACACCGCAAGGACAAAACATACGTTAGTGACACTTATTCCGACCACCCTTTCGCTTGCTTTTAACAACTGAACATCACATATTATTGGGCTTATTAGTATTAGTACTTATTAGTGGGCTTAAGACTCCTGTCAGTCACTCACAACTGTAAATAAACTGGTGTGGACATAAACATGGAGGAAAGTAGCGGTCTGTTCCATGGACATTTTCATTTTAAATGTCTTCAGATGGTGGGGGTGAGAAGGACACAGTTTTTGGAAGCACTGCAATGTGGAATTATTTTTTATCACCAGAGTACTTCCAGTCTGAAATATCACTGAAAGGCAATACACGCTGTTGATGCCGGCAACCCCCCCCCCCCCCCAAACAACTATGCGATTAATCGTGATTAATCGCAGAAATCCACACGATTAAAAATTTGAATCGCTGCCCAGTACTAATTTTTTTTTTTTGATACACCCTGTATATCTGTGAAGACACATTGCCAACATTTTCTCATGATGATGATGATGATGATGGGGCAGGGGTAGCAATGACATGAGACGAGACGAGGCAAAAAGGACAAGAATAAAAGTAAAAGAAGTAGAATTAGGGGAGGGAAGGGTAAAATAAATCACTGACGACCCAGTCATTGTTTTTGGGAGAGTAGTGATCAATAGTTGGCCAGATAAACAGGAAGAGAACCAGGAAGGTGAACGAGGAAGCTCTCACACACTTGCAGGGCCATCGATTGTTGCGCCGTGGTTGGCTCTTGGTATGTTATTGGTCCTGCTATGCAAGAAGTATCCCCTTTTACCTCGACTGAAGTGTGTGCGTGGGTATACGAGCGTGTCCGTATGTGAGACCGCAAACACTTTTCAGTGTTGTTAGGGCACGCTGTGTGTGCAGATAGCAGCCAAAGCTTGATAAGCACCCAGTGAAGGAGAGCGCCGCAGAGCAATTATTCTGAATGACTCAAAGGCGAGACGGAGGGGGGGGGGGGGGGGGGGGGGGCGCAGAGAGGAGTCGGATAGACGGGGGTGAAGATGCAATGGCAATGGAAGAGAAAACGCCATGGAAAGTGGAACGACAAGGTGTAATTCAATAAATGAAGAAAGAAAGAAAGAAGAGGAGGTTGGAAGAAAGAAGGTTGAGGAGAGTAAAACAGATGGAAATGATGTCTGACAGAAACATGAGAGATTATTATGATCATCAGTAAAAATGATGAACTCTTCAACCTTTGTCCCTCATCTGTTTCACTGGTCTACAAGTAAAATGCTTCCAGAATAAAAGTAGTGAATTTTTTTATCTCGTGTGAGTCACTGATAAAAAGAAAAAAAAATCAAGTCATAAATGCTGGTTGGCTGAAGTTTCCAAGATACAGTCTTGGGTCAAAATGTGAAATTCGAGAATTAACCAGAGCAGGAGGTCTCAAACATGCAGCCCACTAAAGGTTCCAGTCCGGCCTTTGGGATGAATTTACAAAGTGCAAAAATTCCACAGTCAAGGCTGTCGGAGTCATTTTTAGTTCAGGTTCCACATACAGACCAATATGATCTACTGTCAAATAATAATAGCGGTTATAACCTACAAAAAATAATGACTCCATATTTACCTCCACCAGGAGGTACTGTGATCGCTTTGCTTTGTGTGCGTGCATATTTGTTTGTTTGTTTGTTAGCAAGATAACTCAAAAAGTTATGGACGGATTTTCTTTTTTTTTTTTTTTCAGGAAATGTTGATACTGGCACAAGGAAGAAATGGTTTGAATTTTGGTGGTGATCGGGGGTGGGGGGGTTGGTTCTATCAGAAGGAGGAGTGGACTCATATCATCAGAATGAACAAAATGAAGGAAAAATGAACAAAATGTGCAAAAATGAAGAAAATATAAAAATTAAATGAGCACAAATGAAGAAATAATGAACAAAATGCACAAAATGAAGAAAATCTAAAAGGAAATGAGCACAAATGAAGAAATAAATGAACAAAATGCACGAAAATGAAGAAGCAATATAAAAATGAAATGAGCACAAATGAAGAAAATAATGAACAAAATGCACGAAAATGAAGAAAATCTAAAAGGAAATGAGCACAAATGAAGAAAATAATGAAATAAATGCACGAAAATGAAGAAAATATAAAAATGAAATGAGCACAAATGAAGAAAATAATGAACAAAATGCACAAAAATGAAGAAAATCTAAAAAGGAAATGAGCACAAATGAAGAAAATAATGAACAAAATGCACAAAATTGAAGAAAATCTAAAAATGAAATGAGCACAAATGAAGAAAATAATGAACAAAATGCACAAAAATGAAAATATAAAAATGAAATGAGCACAAATGAAGGAAATAATGAACAAAATGCGCAAAAATGAAGGAAAATATAAAAATTAATGAACACAAATGAAGAAAATAATGAACAAAATGCGCAAAAATGAAGAAAATATAAAAATGAAATGAGCACAAATGAAGAAAATAATGAACAAAATGCGCAAAAATGAAGAAAATGTAAAAATGAAATGAGCACAAATGAAGGAAATAATGAACAAAATGCACAAAAATGAAGTAAATATAAAAATAAATGAACACAAATTAAGAAAATAATGAATAGAATACACAAAAATGAGGAAAATATAAATATTGAACAAATTTAAGTAAAATGAATATGAAAACACAATGAAGAAAATTTTAGAAAATAATGAAGAAATGAAGAAAAATGAAGAAAATATAAAAACAAAATGACCAAAAATAAAGAAAATATTAACAAAATGAACAAAAAAGAAGAGAATATAAAACAAAATGAAGTAGTGCAGGGGTGTCAGACTCATTTTCTTTCAGGGGCCACATTCACCCCAATTTGATCTCAAGTGGGCCGGACCAGTAAAATAATAACAGTGAAAAAGTAAAATTATATTATGATCAGGTTTAGATCGATAAAAATTTCCTTAAAAATCTGAATCACATCAACACTTGAATTGTCTTAAGAAAAACAAGTGCAATTTTAACAATATTCTGCCTCGGTTGATCAGTTTATCATTGACACATGTGCGTTACGATCACACAAAACATTAATAACAAACAGAATATTGTCAAAATTGCATTTACTTTTCTTAAAACATTTTCGTTTGTTCGTATTTGTTCAGGTTATTCACATTTTTTTTGTTAAAAGTCTGGTTTGGTAATGTAAACATTTCCTGTAATTTTACTTTTTTACATAAAAAAAAAAAAAAAAAAACAAAGAAAGAATTTGGGTTTGTCATTATTTATAGGTTATTATGATAATATTTTACTGGTTCTGACCCACTTGAAATCTAATTGGACTGTATGTGTCTGCATGTGGAACCTGAATTAATGTTAAACCTGACCATATTTTCAGGGGAAAAAAACCCTAAACAGACATATCCCAAAGTAAATGAAGAATTCCTTCACAATAATAAGGTCATATGGATGTTCTTGGTGTCTATGGACAATTAGAGACCTCACAGAATCTATTCCCATTGTCTAAATATTGTATCTATTACTATGCTGAGTAAAACTGTAACAAACTAAAAGAGAATTGGAATTTTTTATCCTCGCCTGTTTTTTTTTTTTGGCCAGATTGACGATGATATGCATAATTAATTGTTCGTGTCGGAGATTTTTAATAGCGTATATTTCACCCCACAAAGATTAAAATCATGTTTGAACATTAAAGTTTGCACCTAAAATACACTTTTGATGTACTTTTATTAACATTAGGGTCTAAACTTTGAGCAAAAGTTGAAAAAAAACATTCATTGTCCTGATTATTATATTTTTATAGTAGATGAATATTAATATAATTTTTTTGGCCCACAGACAGGCTGGATAGGGCTAAAGGTTTTTTAACACTATGGATTATTAATGTCTTTGGTGTAATTTTGCATTTCACAAATTCATCCTGCGGGCCAGATTGGACCCCTTTAGCGGGCAAGATTTGGCCCCCGGGCCGCATGTTTGACACCTGTGCTGTAGTGGAACATTTACGAATCTATTGTATAAATTGACATAAACCAATATATATGTGGAATAAGACTTTATCATACAGTATACCTTGAAAACATCAGCAAACCAGGACTTTTGTCATTTGTTTTCCAATTAATTTGATTCAAATTAGGGCGGGGCAAGTTAACACGTTATTACTGCGTTAACGCATTCATAAAATAACGGCGACAATTTTTTTTGTATCTCACGTTAATGCCATTTTATTATTGTTCTGCCTTTCAAGCAAGTCTTAGTTCATTTATACATATGGACTCTTATTTGAAAACTCATGCTTTTATTTTGGCGTTCCACACACTGGCGCTGAGAGGAGGAAAAGAGCGGAACTTTCCACTGAATCAACTTTGTGTAACTCCTGCAGTTCAGCGCCTGTATGTGTCAATCATTCTGTGTTTGCTAAATAATTTCACATGCAAATGTGCCGTAGAAACATGTTTATGACGTTATTTTGGATGTGTTTATTACAATGTGTATTAACATGTTTAAGCTAATTCTTTATGCTAGCAGTCGGAGATGGGTTGCTAATTCTTTATGCAGGCTCATGTTAAGTTTATGTAAATTCATTGGTTGTGTTTAGGTATAATATGCCAGCCTTTGAACTAACCTTTAATTATTTAGGATGGGATGGTTGTATTAGCAGTCAATTTAGCCCGATGCTAACTTGAATGGGAAAATCCATAGACACGCTAACGATTAGCATTTACAGCTTAATTCAAGATTTACATTGTCTTTTTATCCAGCAACAAAGGTTCACATCAGAGATATTTTATACTATTCATTCTTACAACAACTGAACATAAAATACTCACAGGCAAACGTTTTATACACACAGAGTGAAAGAAATGTGTCTGTTAGTTCCTTCTTATGTCCGAACTGACTACGGTAACACCGAAAGGACAAAACATACGTTAGTGCAACTTATTCCGACCACTAGAGGGCCCTCTTTGCTTGCTTTGAACAACTGAACATCACATATTATTGGCCTTATTAGTATTAGTACTTATTAGTGGGCTTAAGACTCCTGTTAATCAGTCATAAGCGGAAATAAACTGGTGTGGACATAAACATGGAGAAAAGTAGCGGTCTTTTACATGGACATTTTCATTTTAATGTCTTCAGATGGTGGGGGTGAGAAGGACACAGTTGTTTGTAAGCACTGACATGTTGAATTATTTTTATTACCAGAGTACTTCAAGTCTGAAATATCACTTAAAGCAGGGGTGTCAAACTCATTTTGGTTCAGGGGCCATATTTTGCCCAATTTGATCTCAAGTGGGCCAGACCAGTAAAAATAATGACTTAATAACCTATAAATAATGACAAATCCAAGTTTTTCTTTTTTGTTTTAGTACAAAAAACCCCCAATTAAATGATGAAAATATTTACATTGTACAAAAAAGATGTCAATAACCTGAGGAAAAAAAATCATTTGAAAAATTAGTGCAATTTTAACAATATTATGCCTCCACTTATTATTTGTACATGTACATTTACACACAATGTTCCATAAATATTTGGTAACAGGCAGAATATTGTTAAAATTTTGGATTTTGGAAGTGAAATTGGAACAATTTCTACAATATTACATTTCTTATTATCAACACAACTACAGATCACAGTGGATCCATAAATGCACAAAACATTTAGTAACAGGTAGAATATTGTTCAAATTGCACATTTCAGGTTGTTCATCTGTTTTATTTATGTATTTATTTGCGTTTTATTGTGAAAAAATAGTTTTGTAAATGGAAATATTTTCACATTGTAATGTTATTTTTTTCACTTAAATTTTTTCCACATAATTTTTCAAATAAAAGAAAGAAAGTTTGTCGTTGTCATTATTTATGGGTTATTGTGTTGTTATTTTTACTGTACATCACATTGGTCTGTGTGTGGAGCCTGAACCAAAATGATTTGGACAACCTGGACTGTTCAGGTTCATTTTTACGCTTTCATCCTGCAGGGCCGGAATGGAACCTTTGGTGGGCCAGATTTGGCCCCCGGGCCGCATGTTTGACACCTGTGACTTAAAGGCAATACATGCTGTTGATGCTGGCAACCCCCCCCAAAAATACAACTATGTGATTAATTGTGATTAATCGCAGAAATCCACACGATTAATCGCAGTTAAAATTTTTAATCGCTACCCAGCACTAATTCAAATCCATAACATTTAGCACATCTAATCTCTGAAGCAGATCCTTTCTCTTTAGTTTTTCTCCTCTCCACGCTCCATCTGATGTCTTCTGCTAACGCCTTCAGACTACGTTCCTGTGCTCTCTCTGTCATTCTCACTCTCCTTCTCTTCCCCCCCCCTCTGTCAGTCCCCCTGATAGGAAGATGAATCAGACCGTGAAGAAGGCACTCGCCGGTCTGTGAAAAGAGCCCGGATCAAAACTTCAGGGGAAACTTGATACGTTCCTTTTATTTCCCAAATTGAAACTGCCAAGAATCGGAAGCGTCAGGAGGTTGTTTGAGGAACCCAAGAGAACGATGAGAATATTTGATTACAGCCATGATGTCTTCTGTCAGCTCCACTTTTCAAGACAAAACTTAAAGTGAAGAACCTCCAGAGCCCGTGTTGGAATTGTTTTAACATGATGCTTCGCGCAGATATGTTGTCGGATTGAATTATCGTCTGGATTTTACATGAAGAAGCATGTGGAACCCAACCGAACACTACCCTGATCTATGCTAAAGGCCTGTCTAATATAAATACTAAGTCTTAAAGATGACGCAAAGATGATAAATGTGTCTTTGGAGAATTGTTCAACTAAATTCTGACATTCTCTTCCACTACTTCTGTATGTCTGACATTTGGAAAACAGAATCCTACCAGTGCATCTTAGGGCTGTTGAAGTGTTAAATTACTTTTTACAGCATTTTACACAGCGCCGCTACTTACTTTAGTTTAACTTATTCTGTAAGTGTCCTGTTGCACACCTGTCTTGAAGGCAGATTTTAAAATAATTTGCTACTGAAGTCTGGATTCCACTGCATTATGCTGCTACAACGCAGCATTTTGCTCTGAATAACGTTATGATTCTGCAAAATTTGCTGCAATGCTTTCCAGAATAGGGATGCAAATTATCAATTAATCCATTAATCATTAGTTGGTTGACCTCATCGATCAATTACCGATTAACTATTTTCCTGAGACCCTGAATTTCTCTTTCGATAGGGTCTATAACACAGGTGTCAAACATGCGGCCCGGGGACCAAATGTGGCCCACCAAAGGTTCCAATCCGGCCCGCGGATGAATTTGCGTTTTGCAAAAAATTCCAGTCAAGGCTGTCGAACTTATTTTAGTTCAGGTTTCACATACAGACCTATATGATCTACAGCACAGAAGTCAAACATGCGGCCCGGGGACCAAATCTGGCCGGCCAAAGGTTCCATTCCGGCCCTGCAGGATGAAAGTGCAAAAATGAACCTGAACAGTCCAGGTTGTCCAAATCCTTTTGGTTCAGATTCCACATACAGACCAATGTGACATACACTAAAAATAACAACATAATAACCCATAAATAATGACAACTACAAATTTTTTTGTGAAAAATTACGTGGAAAAAATTTCAGTGAAAAAAATAAGATTACACTGTGAAAATATTTCCATTTACAAAACTATTCTTTCACAATAAAATGCAAATAAATACATAAATAAAAACAAAGATGAACAACCTGAAATGTGCAATTTGAACAATATTCTGCCTGTTACTAAAAGTTTTGTGCATTTATGCATCCACTGTGATCTGGAGTTGTGTTAATAATAACAGATGTGATATTGTAAAAATTGTTCAAATTTTTGTTCCAAACTCCAAAATTTTCACAATATTCTGCCTGTTACCAAATGTTTATGTAACACTGTGTGTAAATGTACATGTATAAATAATAAGTCGAGGCATAATATTGTAAAAATTGCACTAATTTTTCAAATGAAATTTCTGTTTTTCTCAGGTTATTCATAACTTTTTTGTAAAATGTAAATATTTTCATAATTTAATTGGGGGGGGTTTTGTACTAAAAGAAAAATAAAAACTTGGATTGTCATTATTTATAGGTTATGAAGTCATTATTTTACTGGTCTGGTCCACTTGAGATCAAATTGGGCTAAATATGGCCCCTGAACCAAAATGAGTTTGACAGCCCTGATCTATAAGAATAAAAGCTAAATATTGTTTATATACTTCACGAAATATAACATGTCATATTCCTTAATGATTGATTTATTGAACCATTGTATACAGTACAGGCAATGGCATATATGGAGGAGAACTAAATAAAGAGAAATTCAATAAAATAAATGGAGCTGAAGAGGGGCAGTTCAGAAGAAATAGGCATTTCTGAGTTTGCATCACTGACATGATGGAGCGAGATTTCAGCGGAGGTCTGTGTTTGACTCCACCACGTCCCTAAAGCCATTCTAACTCATCAACGCCGTGATCCAGTTCGATGACCGACTATCCCAGCCGCGGCGTCGCAGCGCGGACAAACCGCCAACTTTTGGACAGGACATGGAAAAGGGCAATTAATCGACAATGAATAATTTAATCGAGTAAATTCTTAGCAACAATTAATTGTAGTGATGTGACATTCACGAACGAATCGAATCTTTTGAACGGCTCTTTGAAATGACGATGGGAACCGAGTCTTTGTAAAGAGCCGTTCTTTTTTTTTTTTTTTTTTTTGTTAAAGGAAGGAGTGTCCGGTTGCCTATCAATTTAGCATCACTGGGGAGGCATTGGGCAGGAGGAGAATGTTTGAGCAGAAAAAAAAAAGAGTGCACTGCGCATGTCTCATGGTGAGAAGTTAGCAAAAAAACAACAGTTTGAAGCGTGAGGTGAGCATACTGGAGGAGGCGGAGCTGGAAGACTGGTCGAAACCAGAGAAAAGTTTGAGAGTGAGTGAGTGAGTGAGCACCTGTGAGTAATGAGCCAAAGAAAAAGGAGGAGTATTTGGATGCACTTTTCAGAAAGAAAAGATGGACATGCAACTTGAGAACTGCACTATAGTTCAGGTATTTAAGTAATTGTAGTGATTAATCACTGTTGGGTTTTGTGCAGTTTTTTTTTACACACATTTATTGTTCTTGTTTTGAGGAGAATAAAATGTTATTTCATAAGAAAATGTTTTATTTTCTTCTTCATTTTTAGGCTACAGACTAGTCCACATAATGTACCGTGATGTTTTTGGTCAAATTCCAGCATTTGCATACACTGTAACAAGTTAATGTAAAAAAAAAAAAAAAACAGTAAATTTTGTACAGTATCATGCTGTTATTTGTAAATACAGTATAATGCTGTAAATAATGAGGTCTTTAAGGTGCAAATTTAAAACAGTAAGCAACTGCAAAATTTGACAGTATCATACAGTATTTTCTTCAGTTCCTCCACTGCTGTCCGCCCAGAACTGCTCTGAACAAAATCATCTGGCATCAAGTCCCACCAGCTCATTTAGAAAAGATTAAATCCAACGAATGTTAACCATACACTTGCTGCATCAAAGGTAAGTGGTTCTTTTTTGATACAGAACGATAAAATAAAAAGAGAAAATAACTGAGGATGGCTATTTTCACCTGGACTTAACCCCATACAGTATGGTAACGGAGGTCACCTGATGCTTCTACCAACACTGCCATAACTCCATTCTGCTCCAGTTGTTCATTTATCAAGTTAATGGTGATTTTATCAACGTAACTGTGGCATTTTGGGTTCATTAAACATTAAATTGCCTCCATAAATTGCATTCACACCGAACGCAACTTGCACGGTATAACACGCATGATAATAACGCATATTTCGGGGTCCTAACCGTATGTAGCAAACATGCAGCTAATTTAAGTTGAAGCATACTTGCTAGCTACGAAGTGGACACCGTTAAACTAAACGGCGTGTCAATTTACATGGTTATATATAATAATGTCATCTCTTGTTTGAGCTTTTTCTAGCAATGTTCATGATTTTGTATTTTAAAATGTAACTTGAAATGTTAAAATCCTAGCTTTTTGCTGTGTTATACCATAAATATTACATTAAATACATTTTACAGTAATATATTGTTTCTTGGAATACTATAGTTACTGTAAAATGCAGCAACTATGGCTAAGAGTATATTACTGTAAAAGGAACATTATATACAGCCCAGTACTGTAATACTTTTTACAGTAAGAAACTGTAGTTGTAGATTACAGTAAAGATACTGTAGAATAACAGTAACATGCTATCAACTCAAGCTGCCGGTATTTTACTGTTATTTAACGGTAAAATTTGTTACAGTGTAATGTCACCTCTCATGTCATGTATTTAACCCACACATTTGAACTAACTATTCTTTTTTACAGTAAGATAATATTTACTGCCAGGCCAATTAAACCCCTTAAAAATGTAATGTCAGTCATCACATGTAGCCTATTTAGTCATTAAAACATTGGTGTTTCAAAATAATGCAAAAAACATAAAAGAGTCAGTCTTTTGAACGGCTCTTTTCAGTGAACGGCTCCCTTCAAAGAGCCAAAAGTCCCATCACTATTTAATTGGTAGACGATTAACTGTTTACATTCCTATTCCAGAAATGTCCAACAAAACATCTGTCTGCTCGGCTAAAAAAAAAAAAAAAATCTGTTTTGATGGAAACCACATCAAGAGGCAAAGGGCAAATTGAGATGAGTGGGAAGTCAAAGGTGAGAACAGCATGGAGCAGGGGTCACCAGCGACTGTCCAAGGCAGTGGCGATCGCTTTGAGACAGCGAGGGAAACTGAACTTCTCCTGACATTTCAGGAAATGAATGGGTAGAACTGTACTATTCAATTTACAACTAGAGAAGCACTCGGAGAGCGCAGACCTCCACCAAGGCAGATCAACACCCCACCCCCGCCCGATCACCACGAAAATTTAATTATTTGTTCCTTGTGCCAGTATCAACATTCATTCATTCATTCATTCATTTTCTGAACCTGCTTTATCCTCACTAGGGACACGGGTCGCTTGGAGCCTATCCCTGCTACATAGGGGTGACGGCGGGGTAAACCCTGGATGAGTTGCCAGTTCATCGCAGGGCCAGTATCAACATTTCCGAAAAAAAATTCAGCAAAATCCATCCATAACTTTTGGAGTTATCTTGCTAACAGGCAGACAAACAAACAAAAAATTTGCCCTCGTCCCCCGATCACCACCCAAGTTTAATTATTTGTTCCTTGTGCCAGTATCAATATTTCCTGAAAATTTCATCAAAATCCATCTGTAACTTTTTGAGTTATCTTGCTAACAGAAAAACAAACTAGGAAAGCACTCGGAGAGCACAGACCTCCACCAAGGCAGATCCCCCCCCCCCCCCCCCTCCGGTCCCATCCCGATTCACCACCAAAATTGAATCACTTGTTCCTTGTGCCAGTATCAACATTTCATGAAAATTTCATCCAAATTACCCCCCCCCCCCATCACCACCAAAATAGTATCATTTGTTCCCAAGTGTCAGTATCAACATTTCCTGAAAATTTTATTAAAATCCTTCCGTAACTTTTTGAGTTATCTTGCTAACAGGCAGACAAACAAACAAAAAATCTGCCCTCGTCCCCCGATCACCACCCAAGTTTAATAATTTGTTCCTTGTGCCAGTATCAACATTTCATGAAAATTTCATCAAAATTACCCCCCCCCCCCATCACCACCAAAATAGTATCATTTGTTCCCAAGTGTCAGTATCAACATTTCCTGAAAATTTTATCAAAATCCTTCCGTAACTTTTTGAGTTATCTTGCTAACAGACAGACAAACAAACGAAAATCCCCCTCCCCACATTTACATTTACATTAAAATTGCGCAAGCATGCACTTAATTTTATGGCTATGTCGTTCTGGTCCGCTGTTTATCATTTGCTTTCCGATGCAAATTCCCCGATACATTCTCGTATCAGTAGCCTACACTGTTGAATCCCCCACTGATGCACAATGTCAACTGGTTGTCTATGAGGCAGCACAGAGCAATTTTTTTTTACCCTCAGTCCTCACTGCAGGGTATTGTCATCAGTTCATCATCTATTCGTGCGTACAGTACAGGCCAAAAGTTTGGACACACCTTCTCATTCTTCGCATTTTCTTTATTTTCATGACTATTTTCATTGTAGATTCTCACTGAAGGCATCAAAACTATGAATGAACACATGTGGAATTATGTACTTAACAAAAAGTGTGAAATAACTGAAAACATCTCTTATATTCTAGTTTCTTCAAAGTAGCCACCCTTAGCTCTGATGACTGCCTTGCACACCCTTGGCATTCTCTTGATGAGCATCAAGAGGTAGTCACCTGAAATGGTTTTCACTTCATAGCTGTGCCTTGTCAGGGTTACTTAGTGGAATTTCTTGCCTTATTGATGGGGTTGGGACCATCAGTTGTGTTGTGCAGAAGTCAGGTTGATGCACAGCTGACAGCCCTATTGGACAACTGTTAGAATACATATTATGGCGAGAACCAATCAGCTAAGTAAAGACAAACGAGTGGCCATCATTACTTTAAGAAATGAAGGTCAGTCAGTCTAGAAAATTTCAAAAACTTTGAATATGTCCCCAAGTGCAGTCGCAAAAACCATCAAGCGCTCCAACGAAACTGGCTCACATGAGGACCGCCCCAGGAAAGGAAGACCAAGAGTCACCTCTGATGCTGAAGATAAGTTCATCTGAGTCACCAGCCTCAGAAATCGCAAATTAACAGCAGCTCAGATTAGAGACCAGATGAATACCACACAGAGCTCTAGCAGCAGACACATCTCTACAACAACTGTTAAGAGGAGACTGCGTGAATCAGGCCTTCATGGTCAAATAGCTGCTAGGAAACCACTGCTCAGGAGAGGCAACAAACAGAAGAGATTTATTTGGGCCAAGAAACCCAAGGAATGGACATTAGACCAGTGGAAATCTGTGCTTTGGTCTGATGAGTCCAAATTTGAGATCTTTGGATCCAACCGCCGTGTCTTTGTGCGACGCAGAAAAGGTGAACGGATGGATGCTACATGCCTGGTTCCCACCGTGAAGCATAGAGGGGGAGGTGTGATGGTGTGGGGGTGCTTTGCTGGTGACGCTGTTGGGGATTTATTCAAGATTGAAGGCAACCTGAAGCAGCATGGCTACCACAGCATCCTGAAGTGACATGCCATTCCATCCGGTTTGTGTTTAGTTGGACCATCATTTATGTTTCAACAGGACAATGAGCCCAAACACACCTCCAGGCTGTGTGAGGGATATTTGACCAAGAAGAAGAGTGATGGAGTGCTGCGCCAGATGACCTGGCCTCCACAGTCACCGGACCTGAACCCAATCGAGATGGTTTGGGGTGAGCTGGACCGCAGAGTGAAGGCAAAAGGGCCAACAAGTGCTAAGCATCTGTGGGAGCTTCTTCAAGACTGTTAGGAAACCATTTCAGGTGACTACCTCTGGAAGCTCATCAAGAGAATGGCAAGAGTGTGCAAAACAGTCATCAGAGCTAAGGGTGGCTACTTTGAAGAAACTGGAATATAAGAGATGTTTTCAGTTATTTCACACTTTTTTGTTAAGTACATAATTCCACTTGCGTTCATTCATAGTTTTGATGCCTTCAGTGAGAATCTACAAAGTAAATAGTCATGAAAATAAAGAAAATGCAAAAAATGAGAAGGTGTGTCCAAACTTTTGGCCTGTACTGTACGTGCAGAAACTTTGGCGTGGACCAACGGTTCTCAACCAAGGCTAGGGTGGCAGCAGATAGTCAATAATAAGTTGAGGGGTACTAGCTCACTTTCACTTTCTCACAACTTTATCGACACATCCTCCACATACAGGTCCGTTGCGTTACTTGTACAATTACGTATTAACGATCGAATTGAGGGGGCATCCAGGGGCATACGCCAAATAAATTTTCTACCCGCCATTGGTGCTTGGTAGGTGTTAATTTTACACCCTGATACTGGACCACAATATGCTGTTAATTATTTTGTAGCATAGTCAGTGAAATCATAACCTGACAGATGAATAGACAACTTTTTTTTTATAGATCTGGCAGTTCAGGGATGTCAAATTCATTTTGGTTCAGGGGCCATATTTAGCCCAATTTAATCTCAAGCGGGCCAGAACCAGTAAAATAATGACTTCATAACTTATAAATAATGACAAATAAGTTTTTTTCTTTTTGTTTTAATACAAAAAACACCTAATTAAATTATGAAAATATTTACATTTTACAAAAAAGATGTGAATAAGACGAAAAAACAGAAATTTCATTTGAAAAATTAGTGCAATTTGAACAATATTATGCCTCGACTTATTATTTATACATGTACGTTTACACACAGTGTTCCGTAAACATTTGGTAACAGGCAGAATATTGTGAAAATTTTGGACAAATTCTACAATATTACATCTCTTACTATGAACACAACTCCAGATCACAGAGGATCCATAAATACACCAAACATTTAGTAACAAGTAGAATATTGTTGAAATTGCACATTTAGGGTTGTTCATCTTTGTTTTTATTTACGTAATTATCCGTGTTTTATTGTGAAAGAATAGTTTTGTAAATGTAAATATTTTCACAGTGTAATGTTGTTTTTTTTCACTGAAATTTTTTCCACAATTTTTCACAAAGAAAAATTGGCGTTGTCATTATTTATGGGTAATTGTTGTTATTTTTACTGTAGATCACATTGGTCTGTATGTGGAACCTGAACCAAAATGATTTTGACAACCTTGACTGTTCAGGTTCATTTTTGGACTTTCATCCTGCAGGGCCAGAATGGAACCTTTAGCGGGCCAGATTTGGCCCCCAGGCCGCATGTTTGACACCTGTGTAGCACTTGAACACACATATTTAGGGTTAATAATAATTAGATTTTTCCCCTCTGAACTGTTTTTGGGGGTGTTTTATTACAGAAAAAAAAATAAAATAAAATAAATAAAATAAATAAAATAATAATAATAATAATAATAATAATAATAATAATAATAATAATAATAATAATAAATGACATTTTTTCATTCACAGTTTCCGAATTTATTAACATTATGTGCTCTGTGCAGAATGCATATTAATGTGTTTATAACAAACAACAAGTTGGACTGAAATCTACTTATTTACAACATAACAGTAAATACAATTAAAACAGACCAAATAAGAAATTATTTAATTACATAACCTACTTTGCTTTGGAAGAAGAACTAAAAATAAGGAAAAATGACCTCATCAGGATATGAACAAACCAGTCCAGCAGATAATATAATATAATTTGCTTCTGGAACGCTCTCAGTGAAGTACAAAGCCATGACGATAAAAGGGAAAAAAAAAAAAAAACAGGATGTAGCTTTTTCCAGTGAAATCCAGTCACAATCACCACAGTGGGAACATGTTTCAGACCATTGCCCTTAAGCTCTTCAACTGTACTTCTAAAGAGAGACGGCAACCTACCGGTTTATCCATCCACTTTTTTCCCTCTTTGGAAGGTTTTCCAGGAAATGTAAAATTATGACTAAAACTTCGGTCAGTGGACCTCAACATAGCCTCAAAGGAACACACATATAAGGGTTATAGGTGCTAAAATAAGTGTGGCATTATCTTTGAGGTACCTTTAGGCTCCTAGGGGCACCATAGAATTATTAAAGGAGCAGAACACTTGGACATATTAAAAGGTTTTTCAGTGCATTTGGTCCTGTCAGGTTCAAAGAACAGACTCTAGCTTGGAAACTTATGTTCTTCCAGGGTTTTTTCTAAAGTACAGGGTGGGGAAGCAAAATTTACAATGAACATTTAGTTGTTTTTTCTCAGCAGGCACTACGTCAATTGTTTTGAAACCGAACATATATTGATGTCATAATCATACCTAACACTATTATCCATACCTTTTCAGAAACTTTGGCCCATATGAGTAATCAGGAAAGCAAACGTCAAAGAGTGTGTGATTTGCTGAATGCACTCGTCACACCAAAGGAGATTTCAAAATAGTTGGAGTGTCCATAAAGACTGTTTATAATGTAAAGAAGAGAACGACTATGAGCAGAACTATTACGAGAAAGTCTGGAAGATACTATTAAAGAAGACTGGGAGAAGTTGTCACCCGAATATTTGAGGAACACTTGCGCAAGTTTCAGGAAGCGTGTGAAGGCAGTTATTGAGAAAGAAGGAGGACACATAGAATAAAAACATTTTCTATTATGTACATTTTCTTGTGGCAAATAAATTCTCATGACTTTCAATAAACTAATTGGTCATACACTGTCTGTCAATCCCTGCCTCAAAATTTTGTAAATTTTGCTTCCCCACCCTGTACATATACACAGAAACTGCATTCATATGAAACTACATGAGCGCAAATATGACCTTGGGGTAGATGCATCGAATTTGCCCTTTGGCAACACTGTCAATGCAATTGCTTTTCACCAAATCACCCAAACTCTTTCATGTATGCTAGTCATGTGTAGGGATGGGAATCAATAAGAATTTAACGATTCCGACTCCATTATCGATTTTGCTTATTGATCCAATTCCTTATTGATTCTCTTATTGATTCTCATTGGATGAGGGAATAAAAGAGTACAAACAGGTGTGTTTGCATTGACTGTCTTTTATATTTCCATCCCTGCACAGAAAATATAACATATATAGTATGTACAAATAATAATAACAGATGATGCCAGGCCTGGTTTGGGAGGGGGGAGGGCGGGTGAAACAGTGAAAGTGAAACTAAAGACGCTTTATTAATTCCTCTATTGCTGCATTTCCACTACGTGGTACCGGTTCGACTTAGCCCGTCTCCGATGGTTGAGCTCCTCATTTCCTTTCCCCTACCTTTGGAAACTCATATTTAAGGGGTTTCGACGTTTGTTGCCGGAACCGTAACTGGGTCAGGGATGACATCCTGGTGTTCACTCTGCTGCTAGATTCACAAGCGCCGCTATGTATCGTATCAAATACGTGACATTCCTGCAAATGACTCACATGCTGTGGACAAATGTTTGAACATATTGGAGGGATTCCACCCTTTTGAAGAAATGGAAGCTTTGCAAATGTTCCAGTGGACCTGGTGTCGTCTTTTTAGACCGTTTCTGCCTCAACGCCATGTTGGCTACGTTCTGACCAAAACAATGCAGCGTACGCGTGACGTCATCGTGCATGCGCAACAAAGGCGGAATCGATAAGCAGCAACTCGTTAAGTTGTAACATGGGTCAGTTGTAACTCTTGCAACTGCTCCAATCAGGAACAACTTAAGACTCACCTAATTCACTCTGCACATGCTCAGTTTAGTCCTTAGTCCACATAAGAAGTTGTAGTGAAGTGAGGTGGACACATCACAATTTGTGAGTGAAAACAGAATTGTGTGGTCTGTCAAATTTTTTGCTCTAATTATTTTTGTGATTGCATAGTTTGCATTTGAAAGTTGTGTCAATTATATTTATGAGATAAACAAAGATTTATGCAACTGTTAATCCACCTGTCCACAATTATCTGATACAGGGGTGTCAAACTCATTTTAGTTCAGGGGCCACATTAAGCCAAATTTGATCTGCAGTGGGCCGAACCAGTAAAATAATAACATAATAATATATAAAAAATGTCAACTCCAAACTTTCCTCTATGCTTTAGAGCGAAAAAAGTAAATTTACATCTACCAATTATCCTTTAAAACAATGTGAATAACATGAACAAACTGTAATTTCTTAAGAAAACTAAGTGCAATTTTAACAATATTCTGTCTCAGTTTATCATTTACACATGCAAATTACAACGTACAGATCACAGTGGATCTACAAACACACAAAACATTTCATAACAGGCAGAATATTGATAAAATTACACTTCAGACATTTCAGAATGTTCATATTTGTTGAGGTTATTCGCGTTTTTGTGAAATGTTAGTTTGTTTTAGTGTAAATACAGTAAAATGGCATGAAAATGTTTACATTTACAAAGGGAAAAATTTGGAGTTGTGAGTATTTATATGTTATTATGACAGTATTTTACTGATCTGACCCATTGAAGATTAACCCATAAAGACCCAGTGCTACTGTTGTGTCACTTCCCAAACTAGAAGCACTCGGAGAGCGCAGACCTCCGCCAAGGCTGATCAGTGCCCCCCCCCCGTGGGCCCCCCCACACAAAGGAGGTTGTGTTTTTGCCAGGGTTTGTTTGTTTGTTTGTCTGTCTGTCTGTTTGTCTGTCTGTTAGTGTGCAACATAACTCAAA
Organism: Sphaeramia orbicularis; assembly: GCF_902148855.1. NCBI lineage: Eukaryota > Metazoa > Chordata > Actinopteri > Kurtiformes > Apogonidae > Sphaeramia > Sphaeramia orbicularis. The sequence continues at coordinate 11,423,351 of NC_043974.1, read as the reverse complement.
AAGTTATGGACAGATTTTGATGAAATTTTCAGGGTTTGTTGGAAATGGGCCCCCCCCGTGGGCCCCCCCACCCCCGATCACCACCAAAATTTAATCATTTCTTCCTTATCCCATTTCCAACAAACCCTGAAAATTTCATCCAAATCTGTCCATAACTTTTTGAGTTATGTTGCACACTAACGGACAGACAAACAAACAAACCCTGGCAAAAACATAACCTCCTTGGCGGAGGTAATTAAATGTCCTCTATATTTTGCCTTTCTTAAGTGACTTATTATCATTTATTATAATATTTACCTCCGCCAAGGAGGTTATGTTTTTGCCAGGGTTTGTTTGTCTGTCTGTTTGTCTGTCCGTTAGTGTGCAACATAACTCAAAAAGTTATGGACAGATTTGGATGAAATTTTCAGGGTTTGTTGGAAATGGGATAAGGAAGAAATGATTAAATTTTGGTGGTGAATGGGGGGTGGGGGGGCCCACGGGGGGGGGGGGGGGGGGCAGACCAGAAAATTTCATCAAAATCTGTCCATAACTTTTTGAGTTATGTTGCACACTAACGGACAGACAAACAGACAGACAGACAAACCCTGGCAAAAACATAACCTCCTTGGCGTGGGGGGGGGGGGGGGGGGCCCACGGGGGGGGCCACTGATCAGCCTTGGCGGAGGTCTGCGCTCTCCGAGTGCTTCTAGTTATATCCTGTGTAGATCAGTGTTCTTATTTCACATATCAGCCAATATATCGGTTATCGGCCAACAAATTGGATATCGGCTTTTTTTAGCCCCCAATATCGGCATCGGCATCGGCCCCAAAAATCCCATATCAGTCGGGCTCTAATGTTTACCTCCGCCAAGGATGTTATGTTTTTGCCAGGGTTTGTTTGTTCGTTTGTTTGTCTGTCCGTTAGCATGCAACATAACTCAAAAAGTTATGGACAGATTTGGATGAAATTTTCAGGGTTTGTTGGAAATGGGATAAGGAAGAAATGATTAAATTTTGGTGGTGATCGGGGGTGGGGGGGCCCACGGGGGGGGGCCCATTTCCAACAAACCCTGAAAATTTCATCCAAATCTGTCCATAACTTTTTGAGTTATGTTGCACACTAACGGACAGACAAACAGACAGACAAACAAACAAACCCTAGCAAAAACATAACCTCTTTGGCCTGGGGGGGGCCCACAGGGGGGGCCACTGATCAGCCTTGGCGGAGGTCTGCGCTCTCCGAGTGCTTCTAGTTTTTTCTAGGGTTGGTACTTGAGGTACTCTGAGGATTCGGGTGAAAACATTCCACCTCAGCTTGCTTTTATGAGGGTTTGCCCTGAAGAAACTCTCTCTGCGCTCCACTCCAGAGACTCGGATTTCCAGCTCCTCTCTCTGTGGCCGGTGTGTCCGTCCTCTCGACTTCGCTTTCATTGTCCTGAAGGGTGTTCCCCGTCCTGTCTCTGCCTTACAGCTTGTTCTCTGCAACATCCTCATTCCTGTCTCCTGCCAGCACTGTCTCCCATGTTCCTGCTTTCCATTTTCGTTTTTACTTCATTTACTTTGAATGTGGTCGACAGCCTCTTTTCATTCAGTGCATATTCGGTCTCCTTTTGGCCAATTCCTCTTCTTTATCTGCTTTCATCTCACATGAATTCACTGTCCTTGTTTCACCTTAGTCTCCCTTTTGTGTCCCCCCCTCCTCATACTTCCTTTTATATATCCCCTGGTCCAGGTTTCTTTACTAATTTACGTGTTATATTCAACCTGATTCTGAAGCACTCTACCCTGTGAGACAAGGAAGCTTTCAACTCAGAAAAATGAGAACAAATTTGCTTAAATATGCACATAAATGGATATCGGCTAAAATTTGCTTCGAGGTCTTATTTGTGTCTCTGTGCATAAGAAATCAATATAAGTGAATACCCCAAAGGAAGTTTGCCTGGGATATTGTAGAAATTGTTCAAATTTTAGTTCCAAAATCCAAAATTTTAACAATATTCTGTCTGTTACCAAATGTTTACGGAACACTGTAAGTAAGTAAGTAAGTAAGAATAAGTAAAAATAACAGCAGAATAACCCATAAATAAGGACAACGCCAATTTTTCTTCGTGAAAAATTATGTGGAAAAAATTTCAGTGAAAAAAAAAACAATTTACACTGTGAAAATATTTACATTTACAAAACTATTCTTTCACAATAAAACACAGATAAAAATGTAAATAAAAACAAAGATGAACAACCTGAAATGTGCGATTTTAACAATATTCTGCCTGTTACTAAATGTTTTGTGTATTTATGGATCCACTGTGATCTGTAGTTGTGTTAATAATAAGAGATGGAATATTGTAGAAATTGTTCAAATTTTACTTCCAAAATCCAAAATTTTAACAATATTCTGTCTGTTACCAAATGCTTACGGAACACTGTAAGTAAGTGAGTAAGAATAAGTAAAAATAACAGCAGAATAACCCATAAATAAGGACAACGCCAATTTTTCTTCATGAAAAATTATGTGGAAAAAATTTCACTTAAAAAAAAAACAATTTACACTGTGAAAATATTTACATTTACAAAACTATTCTTTCACAATAAAACACAGATAAAAATGTAAATAAAAACAAAGATGAACAACCCAAAATGTGCGATTTTAACAATATTCTGCCTGTTACTAATGTTTTGTGTATTTATGGATCCACTGTGATCTGTAGTTGTGTTAATAATAAGAGATGGAATATTGTAGAAATTGTTCAAATTTTACTTCCAAAATCCAAAATTTTAACAATATTCTGTCTGTTACCAAATGTTTACGGAACACTGTAAGTAAGTGAGTAAGAATAAGTAAAAATAACAGCAGAATAACCCATAAATAATGACAACGCCAATTTTTCTTCATGAAAAATTATGTGGAAAAAATTTCAGTGAAAAAATAACATTACACTGTAAAATATTTACATTTACAAACTATTCTTTCACAATAAAACGCAGATAAATATGTAAATAAAACAAAGATGAACAACCCGAAATGTGCGATTTTAACAATATTCTGCCTGTTACTAAATGTTTTGTGTATTTATGGATCCACTGTGATCTGTAGTTGTGTTAATAAGAAGAGATGGAATATTGTAGAAATTGTTCAAATTTTACTTCCAAAATCCAAAATTTTAACAATATTTTCTCTGTTACCAAATGCTTACGGAACACTGTAAGTAAGTGAGTAAGAATAAGTAAAAATAACAGCAGAATAACCCATAAATAATGACCGCCAATTTTTCTTTGTGAAAAATTATGTGGAAAAAATGTCAGTGAAAAAATAACATTACACTGTAAAAATATTTACATTTACAAAACTATTCTTTCTCAATAAAAGGCAGATATATATGTAAATAAAAACACAGATGAACAACCCGAAATGTGCGAGTTTAGCAATATTCTGCCTGTTACTAAATGTTTTGTGTATTTATGGATCCACTGTGATCTGTAGTTGTGTTAATAATAAGAGATGGAATATTGTAGAAATTGTTCAAATTTTAGTTCCAAAATCCAAAATTTTAACAATACTCTGTCTGTTACCAAATGCTTACGGAACACTGTAAGTAAGTAAGTAAGAATAAGTAAAAATAACAGCAGAATAACCCATAAATAATGACCGCCAATTTTTCTTTGTGAAAAATTATGTGGAAAAAAATTCAGTGAAAAAATAACATTACACTGTAAAAATATTTACATTTACAAAACTATTCTTTCACAATAAAAGGCAGATAAATATGTAAATAAAAACAAAGATGGACAACCCGAAATGTGCGATTTTAACAATATTCTGCCTGTTACTAAATGTTTTGTGTATTTATGGATCCACTGTGATCTGTAGTTGTGTTAATAAGAAGAGATGGAATATTGTAGAAATTGTTCAAATTTTACTTCCAAAATCTCAAATTTTAACAATATTCTGTCTGTTACCAAATGTTTATGGAACACTGTAAGTAAGTAAGTAAGTAAGAATAAGTAAAAATAACAGCAGAATAACCCATAAATAAGGACAACGCCAATTTTTCTTCGTGAAAAATTATGTGGAAAAAATTTCAGTGAAAAAATAACATTACACTGTGAAAATATTTACATTTACAAAACTATTCTTTCACAATAAAACGTAGATAAATATGTAAATAAAAACAAAGATGAACAACCCGAAATGTGCGATTTTAACAATATTCTGCCTGTTACTAAATGTTTTGTGTATTTATGGATCCACTGTGATCTGTAGTTGTGTTAATAAGAAGAGATGGAATATTGTAGAAATTGTTCAAATTTTACTTCCAAAATCCAAAATTTTAACAATATTCTGTCTGTTACCAAATGTTTACGGAACACTGTAAGTAAGTGAGTAAGAATAAGTAAAAATAACAGCAGAATAACCCATAAATAAGGACAACGCCAATTTTTCTTCATGAAAAATTATGTGGAAAAAATGTCAGTGAAAAAATAACATTACACTGTAAAAATATTTACATTTACAAAACTATTCTTTCACAATAAAACGTAGATAAATATGTAAATAAAAACAAAGATGAACAACCCGAAATGTGCGATTTTAACAATATTCTGCCTGTTACTAAATGTTTTGTGTATTTATGGATCCACTGTGATCTGTAGTTGTGTTAATAAGAAGAGATGGAATATTGTAGAAATTGTTCAAATTTTACTTCCAAAATCCAAAATTTTAACAATATTTTGTCTGTTACCAAATGTTTACGGAACACTGTAAGTAAGTGAGTAAGAATAAGTAAAAATAACAGCAGAATAACCCAGAAATAAGGACAACGCCAATTTTTCTTCATGAAAAATTATGTGGAAAAAATGTCAGTGAAAAAATAACATTACACTGTAAAAATATTTACATTTACAAAACTATTCTTTCACAATAAAAGGCAGATAAATATGTAAATAAAAACAAAGATGAACAACCCGAAATGTGCGATTTTAACAATATTCTGCCTGTTACTAAATGTTTTGTGTATTTATGGATCCACTGTGATCTGTAGTTGTGTTAATAATAAGAGATGGAATATTGTAGAAATTGTTCAAATTTTACTTCCAAAATCCAAAATTTTAACAATATTCTGTCTGTTACCAAATGCTTACGGAACACTGTAAGTAAGTGAGTAAGAATAAGTAAAAATAACAGCAGAATAACCCATAAATAAGGACAACGCCAATTTTTCTTCATGAAAAATTATGTGGAAAAAATTTCACTTAAAAAAAAAACAATTTACACTGTGAAAATATTTACATTTACAAAACTATTCTTTCACAATAAAACACAGATAAAAATGTAAATAAAAACAAAGATGAACAACCCAAAATGTGCGATTTTAACAATATTCTGCCTGTTACTAAATGTTTTGTGTATTTATGGATCCACTGTGATCTGTAGTTGTGTTAATAATAAGAGATGGAATATTGTAGAAATTGTTCAAATTTTACTTCCAAAATCCAAAATTTAACAATATTCTGTCTGTTACCAAATGTTTATGGAACACTGTAAGTAAGTAAGTAAGTAAGAATAAGTAAAAATAACAGCAGAATAACCCATAAATAAGGACAACGCCAATTTTTCTTCGTGAAAAATTATGTGGAAAAAATTTCAGTGAAAAAATAACATTACACTGTGAAAATATTTACATTTACAAAACTATTCTTTCACAATAAAAGGCAGATAAATATGTAAATAAAAACAAAGATGAACAACCCGAAATGTGCGATTTTAACAATATTCTGCCTGTTACTAAATGTTTTGTGTATTTATGGATCCACTGTGATCTGTAGTTGTGTTAATAATAAGAGATGGAATATTGTAGAAATTGTTCAAATTTTACTTCCAAAATCCAAAATTTTAACAATATTCTGTCTGTTACCAAATGTTTATGGAACACTGTAAGTAAGTAAGTAAGAATAAGTAAAAATAACAGCAGAATAACCCATAAATAATGACAACGCCAATTTTTCTTCGTGAAAAATTATGTGGAAAAAATTTCACTTAAAAAAAAAACAATTTACACTGTGAAAATATTTACATTTACAAAACTATTCTTTCACAATAAAACACAGATAAAAATGTAAATAAAAACAAAGATGAACAACCCAAAATGTGCGATTTTAACAATATTCTGCCTGTTACTAAATGTTTTGTGTATTTATGGATCCACCGTGATCTGTAGTTGTGTTAATAATAAGAGATGGAATATTGTAGAAATTGTTCAAATTTTAGTTCCAAAATCCAAAATTTTAACAATATTCTGTCTGTTACCAAATGTTTACGGAACACTGTAAGTAAGTGAGTAAGAATAAGTAAAAATAACAGCAGAATAACCCATAAATAATGACAACGCCAATTTTTCTTCGTGAAAAATTATGTGGAAAAAATTTCACTTAAAAAAAAAACAATTTACACTGTGAAAATATTTACATTTACAAAACTATTCTTTCACAATAAAACACAGATAAAAATGTAAATAAAAACAAAGATGAACAACCCAAAATGTGCGATTTTAACAATATTCTGCCTGTTACTAAGTGTTTTGTGTATTTATGGATCCACTGTGATCTGTAGTTGTGTTAATAATAAGAGATGGAATATTGTAGAAATTGTTCAAATTTTACTTCCAAAATCCAAAATTTTAACAATATTCTGTCTGTTACCAAATGTTTACGGAACACTGTAAGTAAGTGAGTAAGAATAAGTAAAATAACAGCAGAATAACCCATAAATAAGGACAACGCCAATTTTTCTTCATGAAAAATTATGTGGAAAAAATGTCAGTGAAAAAATAACATTACACTGTAAAAATATTTACATTTACAAAACTATTCTTTCACAATAAAACGTAGATAAATATGTAAATAAAAACAAAGATGAACAACCCAAAATGTGCGATTTTAACAATATTCTGCCTGTTACTAAATGTTTTGTGTATTTATGGATCCACTGTGATCTGTAGTTGTGTTAATAATAAGAGATGGAATATTGTAGAAATTGTTCAAATTTTACTTCCAAAATCCAAAATTTTAACAATATTCTGTCTGTTACCAAATGTTTACGGAACACTGTAAGTAAGTGAGTAAGAATAAGTAAAAATAACAGCAGAATAACCCATAAATAAGGACAACGCCAATTTTTCTTCATGAAAAATTATGTGGAAAAAATGTCAGTGAAAAAATAACATTACACTGTAAAAATATTTACATTTACAAAACTATTCTTTCACAATAAAACGTAGATAAATATGTAAATAAAACAAAGATGAACAACCCGAAATGTGCGATTTTAACAATATTCTGCCTGTTACTAAATGTTTTGTGTATTTATGGATCCACTGTGATCTGTAGTTGTGTTAATAATAAGAGATGGAATATTGTAGAAATTGTTCAAATTTTACTTCCAAAATCCAAAATTTTAACAATATTTTGTCTGTTACCAAATGTTTACGGAACACTGTAAGTAAGTGAGTAAGAATAAGTAAAAATAACAGCAGAATAACCCAGAAATAAGGACAACGCCAATTTTTCTTCATGAAAAATTATGTGGAAAAAATGTCAGTGAAAAAATAACATTACACTGTAAAAATATTTACATTTACAAAACTATTCTTTCACAATAAAAGGCAGATAAATATGTAAATAAAAACAAAGATGAACAACCCGAAATGTGCGATTTTAACAATATTCTGCCTGTTACTAAATGTTTTGTGTATTTATGGATCCACTGTGATCTGTAGTTGTGTTAATAATAAGAGATGGAATATTGTAGAAATTGTTCAAATTTTACTTCCAAAATCCAAAATTTTAACAATATTCTGTCTGTTACCAAATGTTTATGGAACACTGTAAGTAAGTAAGTAAGAATAAGTAAAATAACAGCAGAATAACCCATAAATAATGACAACGCCAATTTTTCTTCGTGAAAAATTATGTGGAAAAAATTTCACTTAAAAAAAAAACAATTTACACTGTGAAAATATTTACATTTACAAAACTATTCTTTCACAATAAAACACAGATAAAAATGTAAATAAAAACAAAGATGAACAACCCAAAATGTGCGATTTTAACAATATTCTGCCTGTTACTAAATGTTTTGTGTATTTATGGATCCACCGTGATCTGTAGTTGTGTTAATAATAAGAGATGGAATATTGTAGAAATTGTTCAAATTTTAGTTCCAAAATCCAAAATTTTAACAATATTCTGTCTGTTACCAAATGTTTACGGAACACTGTAAGTAAGTGAGTAAGAATAAGTAAAAATAACAGCAGAATAACCCATAAATAATGACAACGCCAATTTTTCTTCGTGAAAAATTATGTGGAAAAAATTTCACTTAAAAAAAAAACAATTTACACTGTGAAAATATTTACATTTACAAAACTATTCTTTCACAATAAAACACAGATAAAAATGTAAATAAAAACAAAGATGAACAACCCAAAATGTGCGATTTTAACAATATTCTGCCTGTTACTAAATGTTTTGTGTATTTATGGATCCACTGTGATCTGTAGTTGTGTTAATAATAAGAGATGGAATATTGTAGAAATTGTTCAAATTTTACTTCCAAAATCCAAAATTTTAACAATATTCTGTCTGTTACCAAATGCTTACGGAACACTGTAAGTAAGTGAGTAAGAATAAGTAAAAATAACAGCAGAATAACCCATAAATAAGGACAACGCCAATTTTTCTTCATGAAAAATTATGTGGAAAAAATTTCACTTAAAAAAAAAACAATTTACACTGTGAAAATATTTACATTTACAAAACTATTCTTTCACAATAAAACACAGATAAAAATGTAAATAAAAACAAAGATGAACAACCCAAAATGTGCGATTTTAACAATATTCTGCCTGTTACTAAATGTTTTGTGTATTTATGGATCCACCGTGATCTGTAGTTGTGTTAATAATAAGAGATGGAATATTGTAGAAATTGTTCAAATTTTACTTCCAAAATCCAAAATTTTAACAATATTCTGTCTGTTACCAAATGTTTACGGAACACTGTAAGTAAGTAAGTAAGTAAGAATAAGTAAAAATAACAGCAGAATAACCCATAAATAATGACAACGCCAATTTTTCTTCGTGAAAAATTATGTGGAAAAAATTTCACTTAAAAAAAAACAATTTACACTGTGAAAATATTTACATTTACAAAACTGTTCTTTCACAATAAAACACAGATAAAAATGTAAATAAAAACAAAGATGAACAACCCAAAATGTGCGATTTTAACAATATTCTGCCTGTTACTAAATGTTTTGTGTATTTATGGATCCACTGTGATCTGTAGTTGTGTTAATAATAAGAGATGGAATATTGTAGAAATTGTTCAAATTTTACTTCCAAAATCCAAAATTTTAACAATATTCTGTCTGTTACCAAATGTTTACGGAACACTGTAAGTAAGTGAGTAAGAATAAGTAAAAATAACAGCAGAATAACCCATAAATAATGACAACGCCAATTTTTCTTCGTGAAAAATTATGTGGAAAAAATTTCACTTAAAAAAAAAACAATTTACACTGTGAAAATATTTACATTTACAAAACTGTTCTTTCACAATAAAACACAGATAAAAATGTAAATAAAAACAAAGATGAACAACCCAAAATGTGCGATTTTAACAATATTCTGCCTGTTACTAAATGTTTTGTGTATTTATGGATCCACTGTGATCTGTAGTTGTGTTAATAATAAGAGATGGAATATTGTAGAAATTGTTCAAATTTTACTTCCAAAATCCAAAATTTTAACAATATTCTGTCTGTTACCAAATGTTTACGGAACACTGTAAGTAAGTGAGTAAGAATAAGTAAAAATAACAGCAGAATAACCCATAAATAAGGACAACGCCAATTTTTCTTCATGAAAAATTATGTGGAAAAAATGTCAGTGAAAAAATAACATTACACTGTAAAAATATTTACATTTACAAAACTATTCTTTCACAATAAAACGTAGATAAATATGTAAATAAAAACAAAGATGAACAACCCGAAATGTGCGATTTTAACAATATTCTGCCTGTTACTAAATGTTTTGTGTATTTATGGATCCACTGTGATCTGTAGTTGTGTTAATAAGAAGAGATGGAATATTGTAGAAATTGTTCAAATTTTACTTCCAAAATCCAAAATTTTAACAATATTTTGTCTGTTACCAAATGTTTACGGAACACTGTAAGTAAGTGAGTAAGAATAAGTAAAAATAACAGCAGAATAACCCAGAAATAAGGACAACGCCAATTTTTCTTCATGAAAAATTATGTGGAAAAAATGTCAGTGAAAAAATAACATTACACTGTAAAAATATTTACATTTACAAAACTATTCTTTCACAATAAAAGGCAGATAAATATGTAAATAAAAACAAAGATGAACAACCCGAAATGTGCGATTTTAACAATATTCTGCCTGTTACTAAATGTTTTGTGTATTTATGGATCCACTGTGATCTGTAGTTGTGTTAATAATAAGAGATGGAATATTGTAGAAATTGTTCAAATTTTACTTCCAAAATCCAAAATTTTAACAATATTCTGTCTGTTACCAAATGTTTATGGAACACTGTAAGTAAGTAAGTAAGAATAAGTAAAAATAACAGCAGAATAACCCATAAATAATGACAACGCCAATTTTTCTTCGTGAAAAATTATGTGGAAAAAATTTCACTTAAAAAAAAAACAATTTACACTGTGAAAATATTTACATTTACAAAACTATTCTTTCACAATAAAACACAGATAAAAATGTAAATAAAAACAAAGATGAACAACCCAAAATGTGCGATTTTAACAATATTCTGCCTGTTACTAAATGTTTTGTGTATTTATGGATCCACTGTGATCTGTAGTTGTGTTAATAATAAGAGATGGAATATTGTAGAAATTGTTCAAATTTTACTTCCAAAATCCAAAATTTTAACAATATTCTGTCTGTTACCAAATGTTTACGGAACACTGTAAGTAAGTGAGTAAGAATAAGTAAAAATAACAGCAGAATAACCCATAAATAATGACAACGCCAATTTTTCTTCATGAAAAATTATGTGGAAAAAATTTCAGTGAAAAAATAACATTACACTGTAAAAATATTTACATTTACAAAACTATTCTTTCACAATAAAACGCAGATAAATATGTAAATAAAACAAAGATGAACAACCCGAAATGTGCGATTTTAACAATATTCTGCCTGTTACTAAATGTTTTGTGTATTTATGGATCCACTGTGATCTGTAGTTGTGTTAATAAGAAGAGATGGAATATTGTAGAAATTGTTCAAATTTTACTTCCAAAATCCAAAATTTTAACAATATTTTCTCTGTTACCAAATGTTTACGGAACACTGTGTGTAATGTACATGTATAAATAATAAGTTGAGGCATAATATTGTTGAAATTGCACTCATTTTTCAAATGAAATTTCTATTTTTTCAGGTTATTCACATCTTTTTGTAAAATGTAAATATTTTCATAATTTAATTAGGTGTTTTTGTACTAAAACAAAAAGAAAAACTTTTATTTGTCATTATTTATAGGTCATTAAGTCATTATTTTACTGGTTCTGGCCCGCTTGAGATCAAATTGGGCTAAATATGGCCCCTGAACTAAAATGAGTTTGACAGCCCTGAACTGCTGGATCTAAAAAAGTTGTCTATTCATGTTAGGTTATGATCTCACTGACTATGCTACAAAGTAATAAACAGCATACTTTGTGGTAGTATCAGGGTGTAAAATTAACACCCGCCAAGCGCCAATGGCGGGTAGAAAATTTATTTAGCGTATGTCCCCTCAGTTCGGTCGTTAATACGTAATTCTACAAGTAACGCAACGGACCTGTATGTGGAGGATATGTCGATAAAGTTGTGAGAAAGTGAAAGTGAAAGTGAGCTAGCTCCCCTCAACTTATCATCGATTATCTGCCCCCCCTCGGTTGAGAACCACTGGTCCACGCCAAAGTTCCTGCACGTACGTAGGAATAGACAATGAACTGATGACAATACCCTGTGGCGAGGACTGAGGGTAAAAACGTCGCTCTGTGCTGCCTCATAGACAACCGACTGACACTGAGCATCAATGAGGAATTCAACAGCGTAGATCTCGTAGATGAGGCGTCATGAAGCGTTTCGACACATTGCCAAACCGTATTGACACTGTGTCGATACTGTGTCACTGAATACTGACACCTGCTGGACCTTCCAAATCCCTACAGGCAACCTGGTTGACAGACTCAACTGACACTGATTTGATGACCTAGTACAGGAGTGTCAAACTCATTTTAGTTCAGGGGCCACATTCAACTAAAGTGGGCCGAACCAGTAAAATAATAACATAATAATGTAGAAATATTGCCAACTCCAAACTTTTCTCCATGTTTTAGAGTGAAAAAATTAAATTTACATTTTGAGAAGGTTTACATATACAAATTATCCTTTCAAAAGATGTCAATAACATGAACTAACTGAAAAAAAAAAAAAAAAAAGTGTAATTTGAATGAATGAATGAATTTGAATGAATGAATGTTTATTTCAGTTAAATACAAAATATAAAACATACATATTAAAAAAAACAAAAACAAAAAAAACAACAACAAAACAAAACACATACATATTAAAAAACAAGCAAACATAAAATTAACACATTTTGTAACTGAAGCCGGCTAAGCTATACTATAGCTATACTACATTCAGTGTTGTAAATCATTTTGTAATCATATTACTTTCATAGCCCTTCAGAATTTGACAAATTAAAGTCTTTTTGAAACTCAACAGTGAGCCACACAATTTCACTTCATCCTTCAATTCGTTCCATAGCTTGACACCAATAACTGAAACACTGTGATATTTTACGTTTATGCTTACTTTACCTTTTTAAAACACAAACATCCCTCTTAAATTATAATGTCCTTCTCTTAACTTAAAAATTTTCTGAATACAAAAAGGAAGGTTTTTACTTTTAACGCGAAACATAAATTCCATTGTTTTTAAATATACAATATCAAAAAAATTGTAGTAAACCAGATTCTATAAAAAGTGGATTACTTGATTGGAGATAACCAGCTTTGTTTATGACTCTAATAGCTTTTTTTTTTTTGGAGTTTAATTATCGGGTCTAAATTAGTTTTATACACATTGCCCCATATTTCCACACAGTATGACATATATGGCATTACAAGTGAACAGTACAACATATGCAAACATTTTTTGCTTAACAAGTTGCGAATTTTATAAAGAATTGCAATAGCCTTGGACATTTTGCGTTTGATATATTCTATTTGTGGTTTCCAACAGAGTTTATGGTCAATAATCACTCCCAAAAATTTTGTTTCATACACTCTTTCAATTTCAATTTCATTAATTTTCAGTTTTATATCATAATTTCCCCTAGCACCACCAAAAACCATACATTTTGTTTTATCTTCATTAAGTGATAACTTATGTACATCAAACCATTTTTTTTAACTTGATCAATTCCTTTTCCACAGTTTCTAATATTTGTTTCATATTTGCTCCCAAATAAAGCAAATTAGTATCATCTGCAAATATTGTAAATTTTAACTTACTAGATGCCATAAAAATATCATTTAAATAAAGTATAAATAACTTGGGTCCCAGAACTGAACCTTGTGGGACCCCACATGTTACTTTTCTAAGTTGTGAATTTGTATTTCCAATTGATACATACTGAGACCTATTTTGTAAATAACTTTTTAACCAGTTTTGCGTCACACCTCTTATACCATACATTTCCCATTTCCGGAGTAATATTGAGTGATCAATTGTGTCAAATGCCTTCTTTAAATCAATAAAAACACCAACAGTATGTTGTTTCTGATCCACCGCTGCTGCTATACTTTCTGCAAATTCCATTACTGCTAGAGATGTTGATCGGTTTTTCCTAAATCCGTACTGGTGATCATTTAATATCCTATATTTGTCTATGTAGTCATCTAACCTCTTTACAAACAGTTTCTCAAGAATTTTAGAAAATTGTGGTAACAGTGACACCGGTCTATAATTTGACACCATGTGCTTATCACCATTTTTATAAATTGGAATCACTTTAGCTATTTTCATGTTTTCTGGAAAAGTGCCTGTTTGAAATGATTTGTTACATACATAAGTGAATGGTTGAATTTTAACAATATTATGCCTCAGTTTATCATTTACACGTTCATTATAACTTATAGATACAGTGGATCTACAAATACGTAAAACATTTAATATAAGGCAGAATATTGTTAAAATTATACTTAGTTCTCTTAAGACATTTCAGGTTGTTCGTATTTGTTCAGGTTATTCAATTTTTTTGCGAAATTATACTTTGTTTTAGTGTAAATACATGAAAATAGTTACATTTACAAAGAGAAAAATTTGGAGTTGTCATTATTTCTATGTTATTATGATAGTATTTGACTGGTCCTGCCAACTTGAGATTGAATTTGTCTGAATGTGGAACCTGAACTAAAAGGATTGTTTATTTCTTTGTGTAATTTTTGCATTTCACAAATTCATCCCAAGGGCCGGACTGGACCCTTTGGCGGGCCGGATTTGGCACCTGTGACCTAGTATATACAACAATATAATTTAAGTCATTGTATTTTATACTGTATTATTTCATATCTTCATTTAAATTTAAAATATCTTTGATATTTTTAGATACAGTCAATAAATTATGTGAACATGTATCATAACATGAAAATCTAAGTGAACGTGTTGTAAATGAGGATGCTAATGGACTGGGATTTTTTTTTTTTTTTTTTTAACAAATTTTTATTAAAAAAAATAAGTTTTTCCAACGTTTTGAGCTTGATGGTTAAAAAATGAAGTAAAGAATAAATGAATAGGAATTAATTATCAATAAAGCAACTTTGACTAAGTTGTAGAATGGCTGTATAGCTGAGTTTGTCCTGCTGGATCTGGACTTCATTCCCATGCCTGGCCCTAGAATGCCTCAGCATTGAGGAGGTGCTTTTGTTTAACCCTTTCATGTATACTGGTCACTACAGTGGACAGCTATTCTACAGCTGTTCTCCTATACATTCATGGATTTTTTTTTTTTTTTTTTTGGTTTGTTTTTGCACATATCTTTATTAAAATTTTAAGATACTACATATCTTTTCTGATATGAATTGGTAACATTGTGTAGATCTCCCCTGAGCATACTCTCATCTCCAGAACTACACCCCCCCCCCCCCCCCCAGTTTTCACACAATTTATCTGTAAATACATGTTTCTTCATTTCAAAAATTAAATGCAAGGTATCCAGCTGAGTGGACATTTTTGCAACTTCATGTAAAATAGGTTCATAAGATCATTTTTATTATTATTATTATTATTATTATTATTATTATTAGTAGTAGTAGTAGTAGTAGTAGTAGTAGTAGTAGTAGTAGTAGTATGTCTTTTTTTTACTTTATTGATTTATTTTTTTATTTTTATATATATTTTTTGTTTATTTTTTTTTTTTTTTTTCATAAGAAAATTTTCAAATGCATTGTTTCTTTTCATGCCTAAAAAGGAATAAAAACACTCAGGAAAAAAAATCTTGATTAAGGTTCTCATAATTCGTGCATGAAAGGGTTAAATAGGAAAGTTCCGTCCAACAAATGCGACATTTAACCTGCAGAAAATAATATGAATAGTAAACTAAGAGTCACTTTAAAATGAATTTAGATCAAGTGGAAACTCTGAGAGGAACAGGATGAAACAACAAGGAAATGAAAACAAATCCCTTATCTTCTGATATGAGATCCAAATGCTCCCACATGGCGGAAACCTTTCTTTTGGCTTGAGGCTGCTCCAGAATTCTTGATGAATTTGACGATGAACCGCAAAAGATCAGAGGTTCTTTTGGCAGATGCATCCCGTTGACAGATGAGCTTCCTTATAAACTCAGTTTGGCGCCTCAGTGTCAGTTCCAAACACTTCCTGTATCGGTCACGTGACTTTCTTAAAGCGATACGCGCACCGACACAGGTTTTGGTCTATGAGCTCGATGCATCGGTGTTGCCGGACCCATCACTACTACCAGCCTTCTGTACCTGATTATTAAGTCTGTCTGTTTGTTCGCTGGTTTTTCATCCGCCTGTGTCTGGTTGGTTGTTAAACATTCTCGGCTTCCCTGAGAACGAGCTCTGAGCCATCTGCTGCCCTCCGAGTCTGCTGTTGGTTTGTCATCCCTGCCCTTTATGTTCCAGACGCTTCACTACAGATGTTACGAGATGTGCCGAGGCTTCGAAGAGTGTCGAGTAACGGAGGGGGCGTTTCCACGAAGCATGTATCGAGGCTTACTTCATTTACGGGAGGAGCTGAAAATGATGACGTCTGAAGTCTCGTTGCCGGGCTGTACCATGTGACTGCTTTCGGGATGTGGTTCAGATTGAGTCGTGAGGTTTGACAGCAATATAAACCCCTCAGACTCCATTCAAAATGTGGTTTTTGATGGAGAGATACGGTCAGTTGAGAGTTTGGATGGAGCTTAGCTAGTTTGGCTAGCAGTTATATAGTTTGGAGATGTGACACACTGCCCTCAGTGGTGCTAGTAATTTATGTTTGTTGGTTCATTTCCAGTTTTATTTTGGTGAGGGGTTCAGTTCATTTGTGTGCACTGTGTCTGACCTTCCTGATTCCCTGATTGTCTTCACCTGAGGCTCATTATCCCTCTTCCCTTTATATACTGTAAATTTCGGACTATAAACCGCTACTTTTTTCCCACGCTTTAAACACTGCGGCTTATACTCCGACGCGGCTTATACGACGATTTTCCCTTATTGCTGCCACACCCCAAGGAAGAATCTGTCTATTGTTAGCAGGTATGCAGGAATGGATAACATTAACAACTGAACCTTTATAAAGTTAATATTAACACACACAAAAGGGGAACTTTTAAGGAAAAATAGTAAACCTTCAAATGTTAATATTGTTTCACAAATATACAAAACAAAACTCTGAATGAAAACACCCAATAAAGCTCTCCAGAGACCGTCATAAATTTAAAGCATCTCAGAATTAATGCGTACGTCGTGTGTAATGTTAAATGAAAATGATATTACAACAGATGTAATTACTTGTTTTTAATCTTTATATTTTAAAAATAAATTAAAAGTCCTACTCTAACAAAAAACAAAAAAATTTGTTCACTTTCAAGTGTCTTTCAAGTCATTTTAAGTCTGTGAATCCACAGCCGGCGCAAAAGCAAGTCAATCCTTTATCGGCACGAATCCAAAGGAAACCCCGATAAGTCCACCGACAAAAAAAAAAAAAGAAAGAGAAAATGTGCTTTTATTACTATCCTTTTATTGCCTCGTTTTTGTCTTTTGTTTTTTAATCATCATATTAAAAACGAATCAGCCTATAGATATGACAGCAAGCTCACACATATCATACCCATTTACATACAGGGAAGACTTTCATTTGAACTCAAAAAAAAACTTTATCCAATTACCGTCCAGTTTTGACGCAATGAAAAAAAAGGTTCCACTCGGTCCCATAGACTCCCATAGAAGCCAGGCTTCAACGGGGAAATGCACTGACCATAGATCGTATGAGGAAACAGCGCAACGGGAATGTACGAGAAGTGAACAACATGGAGTCTGATGATCTGTGATAAAGCTGATTCTGAACGAACTCGTCTGTGAGATGAACGTCTTTTAACACATGTGTAGTCAATGAAATGTCAACACAACCAAACATATTTAACCATTTGATTTTCGTAATGATAGGGGAAGCCGGGCTTCTCTTGCAGTCTGTGAGAAATCGCCACTGGTGGACACCCGCGGCTTATAAACCGGCGCGGCTTATACGTGTACAGAATTGATTTTCTTTCTAAAATTAGGGTCTGCGGCTTATATTCAAGTGTGGTCTATAGTCCGGAATTTACGGTACCCTCCTCTCCTCGTGTCTGTTGTCAGTGCGTCTTTCATGCTATGACAAGTCAAGAACTCCGTCGACATTCTCCTGTTCCTCTGTGCTGTGTTGATTCGCTTTGTAAGTTTATTAATTACACACTGGTGAACTTTTTGTTAGAATTTTAGATACCTCGATTTGAGAAGATTTTGTGTTAATTTTTGGTACCATGTTTGAGAAGACCTTTATGTTAGTATTTTTGACACCTCATTTCTGAAGAACTTTTTGATACCACGTTTGTGAAGATATTTTGGTTTTTTTTTTTGATACCTCGATTGAGAAGATTTTTTTTTTTTTTTTTTAAATTCAAAAGTTGTGAAGAGATTTTTGTTACTTAATTAATTTGAGTGAGTAAATAATACTCAAACTAAGTTACTCTGTCAGTCTCGTGCATTTGGGTCCAAGTCTTGTGATTTCGTAACAGGACAGTTTAGAGTGAGAAATATAGTTTGAAGATTTAGGAAAGTGAGGAGAGAAGGATGGGTAAGAGGATGAAGCCAACTAGGAAGAGGATTTCGCCCATGTGGGAACATTTTGATTTGATAACTCCTAATAAGGGAAGCTAAATCTAGCATTACTTCAGACGCATAAGGTTTGCTTTTCAATAATTGTATTTTTCACTGTTATTTTATTCAAAGGTGATGTTTTTATTGTGTTCCAAGGAGTTGGGGTACAATGACAACACCTCATCCATGCTAAGACATTACTGTACCTTGCATGAGAACAAAGAAGGAACTGGAACTTCACCCAGCCAAGGTAAGACATTATAATAGTACAAACACACTATCAAAATTTTTCCATGTTGACTTTTGTTACCTCTGCCAAGGAGGTTATGTTTTTATTGAGGTTTGTTTGCGTATTAGCAAGAAAACTCAAAAAGTTAGGGACGGATTTGGATGAAATTTTCTGGAAATGTTGATACTGGCACAAGGAACAAATGATTAAATTTTGGTGGTGATCTGGGGGCGACCATCGTCCTAGGTGTAGGTCTGCGCTCTCAGAGTGCTTTTCTAGTTTATTGTGCAAATAAAGACATGTAACAGGCACTGAAGTTATTCTCTTTTAACCCTTTCATGCATAAATTATACAAAACTTAATTGAGATTTTTTTTTTTTTTTTTTCCCCTGAGGGTTTTTATTAGTCTTTAAGCATTAAATAAACCAATGCAATTGAAATTTTTCTTATGAACCTATTTTTCCACATTTTTGGAACTCCAGCTGAGTTCCAAAAATGTCCACTCAGCTGGACACCATGCATTTAATTTTTGAAGCAAAGAAATATGCGTTTACTGATATATTGTGTGAAAACTATAAAATAAAAACATTGTTAATGCTGCTAATCTGATTTTTTTTTTTTTTTTTTTTTTTTTCTCACATTTTAACATATTCCAGTACTAGTCACTACTCACTTCGTGGAGATAATATGTCCCAAAAAAAAAAAAAAAAAATGTTGAAAAAAAACCTGTTAATTACAGTATAATAAGAATGTTAAGCAATTAATTTACACTCCAACATGTCAGTGCAGATCAGGTTTATCAAGAACAGCAAAGTTATAGTAATGGTATAAATTACAGTGTATGTGATGGTGCGTAAGTGTTCACTGTGTTAGAACTAAAACAACAAAAAAACCAACAAAACCCATGAATATACATATAACAGAACAGCTTTGAACAGCTGTCCACTGGAGTGACCACTATGCATGAAAGGGTTAACCAGAAAACAAGAGCTGGATGAAGCCCTCGTGTCCATGATAGTGAAGGATACACAGCTCTTCAGTATTGTGGATGATGTTGGATTCAGGACATTTGTGTCCAAACTGGATCCCAATTATGTTCTCCCTACAAGGCAGGTATGTAAGGGTGCATGCATGAAACGAATGAGTACTTTATTGTATGTCGCACAATTCAACACTATGTATTCTTTCCTTTAGGCTCTGGAGGCCAAATAGGTGTCAGCTAAGGCTAAAGTGGAATAGGTGGCTGCGGTTAGCCTTACTTCTGATATGTGGACATCCATCTACGTGGACGCCTACCTGACCGTAACATGCCATTTGTGGATGAGAAAACCAGGCTCACTTCAGTGCTGTTGGGAGTACAAGCATTCCCCCAGTCTCACACTGCTGAAAATATAGCTCATGTGAAAGCCTCCCTGATGGAAGAATGGGGAATCGCTAATAAGGTGACATGTCTGGTCACTGACGGTGCTTCCAATATGGTAGCTTCAGCATCATATTTGCATTGCACACACTGAACCTTATTGTAAAGAAGGTGGTTGATCAACACCTTGCGCTCTCTGGTGTCCGGGCCAAAGCAAGGAACCTGGTTGGCTACTTTAGAAGCAGCACCACTGCTAAGGTATGCTTTTTCCCTTTATTCCATTTTATAACTAGAAAAGCACTCAGACAGCGCAGACCTCCGCCAAGGCAGATCAGCCCCCCCCCCCTCCAAATCACCACTAAAATTTAATCATTTGTTCCTTGTGCCAGTATCAACATTTCCTGAATTTCCAACTCCATCCATAATGTTTTGAGTTATCTTGCTAACAGATAGACTACTATATCACTTTTGCTACACATGATGATCCATCCATCCATCCATTCTCTTCCGCTTATCCGGGGCCGGGTCGCGGGGGTAACAGTCTAAGCAGGGATGCCCAGACTTCCCTCTCCCCAGACACCTCCTCCAGCTCTTCCGGGGGATCCCGAGGCGTTCCCAGGCCAGCCGAGAGACATAGTCTCTCCAACGTGTCCTGGGTCTTCCCCGAGGTCTCCCCCCAGTGGGACATGCCCGGAACACCTCCCCAGGGATCAGGCATCCGAAACAGATGCCTGAGCCACCTCAGCTGGCCCCTCTCGACGCGGAGGAGCAGCGGCTCTACTCCGAGCTCCTCCCCGGTGACTGAGCTCCTCACCCTATCCCTAAAGGTGTGCCCAGCCACCCGACGGAGGAAACTCATTTCGACCGTTGTATCTGGGATCTTGTCCTTTCGGTCATGACCCAAAGCTCATGACCATAGGTGAGGGTAGGAACGTAGATTGACCGGTAAATTGAGAGCTTCGCCTCTCGGCTCAGCTCCTTCTTTACCACAACCGACCGGTACAGCGACTGCATCACTGCAGACGCTGTACCGATCCGTCTGTCAATCTCACGCTCCATCCTTCCCTCACTCGTGAACAAGACCCCGAGGTCTCGGGGTCTACACATGATGAATCCATCTTTAATATCTTGTAGAACCTGTTGGGAACTTATTTTGTATTTTTTTTACCAAGCACTCTGACCATTCATTGTGGAGTTACACATACACTACCAGGCAAAAGTTTGGACTCACCTGGTTTTTCTTTATTTTTATGGCTATTTCCATTGTAGATTCTCACTGAAGGCATCAAAACTATGAATAAACACATATGGAATTATGTAGTTTAAAAAGGTGTGACAAAACTCAAAGCATGTTTTATATTTTAGATTCTTCAAAATAGCCACATTTTGCTTTTATTACTGCTTTGTGCATTCTTGGCATTCTCTCGATGAGCTTCATGAGGTAATCACCTGAAATGTTTTCCAAAAGTCTGGAAGGAGTTCCAAAAGATGCTGAGCACTTGTTGGCCATCTGTGGTCCATCTCATGTCATTTAAATAAGAAGGTGAGTCCAAACTTTTGCCTGGTAGTGTACATATGTTGAAAATATCCCTATCTCCCAATGATAAAGAATCCTTTTAAAAATTCCTGGTTCCAGACAATGATCCAGATCAGTCCCAAAATCTAATCATTTGTTATTCATCCCATTTCGGACATTTCCTGAAAATTTCATCAAAATCCGTCCATAACTTTTTCAGTTACGTTGCCAACTAACCAACAAACAAACCCTGGCAAAAACATAACCTCCTTGGCGGAGGTAAAAATCTTACCAAGATAATTTTCACTTGTTCCATTGGAAGATTGTTTTGGTTAATTCAAGATTTTGTTGCTTAATTCAAGCAAAATAAAATCCGCAATCTGGATCAGATCCGGATCAGTCTTTGCCATTCGATAGAACACCCCATTGTAAATCCCTGAGTCAAATTGCATGAGATTTGCACAATTCCCCCATATTGTGATTTCCACCATAAATATTAGTCCCATATTTATTTTCCCTATATTTTAAGATTCCTTGACCATGAAAACATACCATTAGCAACTGGATTCATAATTATATCCTTATTAGTTCAGTAGTTATTCACGAAAATCACATTTCTCGTAATGGTGGTTTTCTTCTGGATCTAGCTCCTTAAGTATTAAAGCTACATGAAATCCGGTGGCATACTCCCGATGCGGAACTGACTGAGCTACACGATGGCGCTTGTCAGAAATTTCTACCTTTAATATTAAAGGCACAGTAGGCCAAAAAGTAAGGGCACCCCCATTTTTTATATAAATTGAGATAAAATCCGCCTTCTTGATCAGATCCGGATCAGCCTTTGAAATGTGATAGAGGACCCCATTGTCAATTCCTGAGTGAAATTTCATGAGTTTTGGTCAATAATTAAGCGAGATATTGGGAAATGAAAATTTTGGCCCCATTTACCACAATGTTAGCAAAAATTTCAAAGTGATCCAGAATCCAGGATTTCTTCCGGATCACCCCCAAAAGTTAATCATTTCTTCCTTATCCCATTTCCAACAAACCCTGAAAATTTCATCAAAATCTGTCCATAACTTTTTGAGTTATGTTGCACACTAACGGACAGACAAACGAACAAACAAACAAACTCTGGCAAAAACATAACCTCCTTGGCGGAGGTAATAATGTTAACGTTTGTGTTCCTACTGCAATGACTTCATGCTCTACTCATCTGTATCTAAAGGAGACGCTTGCCCAAGTGCAGCTTCATCTGGGGATGGAAAAAAATGAAGCTAATGGAAGAAGTGGACACCAGATGGAACGGCACATATTTGATACTTCAATGTTTGGTTGAGCTAAGGGAGCCAGTATGTCAGTGGTTCCAAACCTTTTTTTGGCTCGTGACCCCATTTTAACATGACAAATTTCTGCCAACCCCAGACATTCAAAACTGACTTTTTTTGTTTGTTTGTTTGATAAAATTAATTTGTTTTTGATCATGTAATAGTTTGCTATACTATGTTGCAAATAAACTGTAATTTTAGACGACATATAGGCTTTATAATGTATATTATTATGGATGGAAGCAGAAAAGATCTTTCCGTTCTATGTACAGTCCAGTTTTCTGACTGCGACTGTCTGGGCAGGTTGAAGTGTAGTAATACATGCGGTCACATGATCAGGTCAATCAAGCTATGCCTTCTCAGAATTTTATTTGAACCCTGATTTGTATTAGGAAAAGTGTGTGGTGTTTTAATTATAATGAAATATATATTGAATCATTAAAAAATATTTGTCTTTAATTTTAAAATATTATTTTTATTATTTAATTTTTGATCAATTACTATAAATTTCAGGTGACACCCCCCCCTACACACACACACACACACACACACACACACACACACACACACACACACACACACACACACCACCACCACCACCACAGTTGAATACACTGCTGTAGGTGCAGCATTAGCTGGGCTACAACATGACAATCCCTTCTTAGTGATGGGAGTTCCAGCTCTTTTTAAGGAACCGGCTCTTTTTGCTCGGCTCACTAAAAAGAGCCGGCTCTTTCGGCTCCCAAGTGGCTCTTCAGATTTTTTGGTGCTTAAATTAATTTATTACCACCAATAATGTAAAGTTATGTGCAATATGAATTACTAATGTAAAAAAAAAAATGCACTATCAAATGTTTATGTAAATGTAAATACACCTTTATTTATACTCTCTACAGAGTGATTAAAAATAAATAAATTAGAAAGTGCAAAAAAATGCTTAACTATTTACAAATGACCTTTACTAACTTTTAACTATTAAACTTTTACACTGAACAAAAATATAAACGCACCACTTTTGTTTTTGCTCCCATTTTTCATGAGATAAACTCAACAATCTAAAACTTTTTCTACGAACACAAAAGGCCTATTTCTCTCAAATATTGTTCATAAATTTGTCTAAATCTGTGTTAGTGAGCACTTCTCCTTTGTCCTTTGCTGAGATAATCCATCCACCTCACAGCTGTGGCATATCAAGATGCTGATTAGACAGCAGGATTATTGCACAGGTGTGATTTAGGCTGGCCACAATAAAAGGCCACTCTAAAATGTGCACTTTTACTGTATTGGGTGGTCCAGGGGGGGTCAGAAAACCAGTCAGTATTTGGTGTGACCACCATTTTCCTCGCACAGTCTTCTTCATGAATTCTCTGAAACACCTTTGGAGATGGCTTATGGTAGAGAAATGAACATTCAATTCACAGGAAAAAGCTCTGGTGGAGATTCCTGAAGTCAGCATGACCATTGCATATTCCCTCAAAACTTGTGACATCTGTGGTATTGTGCTGTGTGATAAAACTGCACATTTTAGAGGGGCCTTTTATTGTGGCCAGCCTAAGTCACACCTGTGCAAAAATCCTGCTGTCTAATCAGCATCTTGATATGCCACACCTGTGAGGTGGATGGATTATCTCAGCAAAGAAGAAGTGTTCACTAACACAAATTTAGACAGATTTGTGAACAATATTTGAGAGAAATAAACCTTGTGTGTACACAGAAAAAGTTTTAGATCTTTGAGTTCAGCTCATGACAAATGGGAGCAAAAACAAAAGTGGTGTGTTTATATTTTTGTTCAGTGTAGCTTTCACAGCGATGCTGTAGATACTGCAGCAGCAGTTGCAGTAGACACACTGGTACAGTCTACTCTCGTTATACCGCCAACTTCCGTTCACAGCCAAATTGGCGGTATAGCGAAAATGGCGTTACAACGGGTTGCGTCCATAATGTGCATGTCTTTACTATATGATGTCTGTGCTGCCTCCGTTAACCCGTTCTAATTGCGTTTCTAAATAAATCTTGATTCTGTTATGTTGTAAGGGATCATTTAAAGTGGGGAAACATTTTAAGCATTATTATACCGTGTCGGGAAATGACACCCCATCATCTTGAGGCTTTGGCTTAATCCCACGTCCTCTTCCCGACATCCTGACCTACTGAGTGTTCTGCGATAAATGAACGGTGGCCGTTCCGTAGACCTACTCGTAGCTTGTCGCGATCAGCTTCTGGCGCGTTTGTTTCAGTGCATTGCTAAAATTTATGTGTACTCGATGGCAATCACGCTGGCGGTATAATGGTCGGGAAATCAATGGTATAAGTGTTGTTTGTGCATGGAACTGGGCTGGCGGATGGCGATAGGCGGAAATGGCGGTAGCTAATGGAATAATGCATTGGGGATTTTTGTGCAATGGTTTTGGTCGGCGGTGAGCGAAAATGGCAGTATAACGGCGGGCGGTTTAACGAGAGTAGACTGTACTTTCATTAATATCACGTTCAGTTGCTTGTGTTTTTTTTCTTCCAGTTGCTCTGATGCATGAACAGTTCTCATGTGTCTGTGCAGGTTGTTTGTGGAGCCAGCTCTATATCATATTTTTGTCTTGCACACTCTACATTCTGCCTTAGTTTGGTCAATGTCATTGAAATGTGTACAGATTTTGCTGCATTTCCTGTTGTCACTTATTTTCTCAACTTTTTTTTACATTGTGTGGTCCTCTCTCTCTCGTGCTTGCTGTGTGTGTAACTCCACCCCTCTCCCCTCTACTCGGGGGGGGGGGGGGGTGTTTCCTGTCGTTCACGTCAAAGAGCCAGCTCTCAGAGCTGTTTTGTTCGCAACCAACACATCACTACTTCTTATCAGATGAGTTGAACATTATTGGAGGGTGCCTTTCTTTGCTGCCTCCCTTCTACAATGCCACTGTAGAACTGTCAACAGAGGAAAATGCGTCTCCCTCCAAAGTTGTCCCCCTCATGAAAATGCTGGAGCAAACCCTTCAATAGGAGGCAACAAAGCCAGCACCTGCAGTCCCATCGGCAATGGAAGACCAGCTCATCAGGCAACGCCAGGAGAAACTGTACGCTTCAGTCGATGATCGTCATGTCCTTCGCTACACTCCTGGACCCCCGATTTAAAGCAGTAGGATTTTTCAGCCAATCAGAAGCAATAAAGCGACTGACAACCGAGTGCGCCACCATTTTAAGGTCAAAGCAAAGAGGAAATCCCCCAGGCTTCCACCTCTCATGTCACTGGAGGTCATGTATTATGTTACATTTCCGGATGAGTTATTCCTATTGGAACACTTATTAACATGATCTGTGGTTTCTTTTTAGGTAGTAAACTGTGGCATCGTTTTGATACCAGCGTCATGGAGGCATTGAATGTGAAGCCTGCAACCACATGTTAGTCTGGTTTTCATGTTTGTCTGTCATTTCCTGTTTTATTTTGTTAATTTTTCCTCATGTGTCTTGTCTGCTGTCTTTACTTCCTTTCCTTGATCGTGTTCACCTTTTCCCTGATTACCTGACTCCGCCCTGATGTGTGCCACCTGTGTCTCGTTGTCTTCCCTCCCTTTTGTGTATTTAAGTCCTGTCTCTTCCCCTCTTCAGACACCAGTTCGTATTCTCTTGTAGTTTACTTAAGGCGGCCATACACTGTGCGATTATTTCGATCGTTGCACGCAGCTCCATCTCAAACTGTGTGAATCAGTCGTACAGTCAGACTCACGATTCATGTTCTCACACTGTACGGACCGACGCTCGTGTGCGACCTGACTGCTCTCACTGTAGGACCATACACCACAGGACGCACCACACGTTTTAGTGTTGTATCCGGAAATACAACGTTAAAATACCAAGGAATCCGTAAAAGTGCATAGACGATTGTGTATTGGCGTGAGTCACGAAATGGTAGTGCTAAACAAAAACCAACGAGCTGCTTTGGTAATATGTGCCATTATCTGTGAGGAATCAAAAAAGAAGAAAAGACAATGATGTGTTTGGTGCAGGCATTAGTTGTCCAGACGTGGACAGTATAGGCTGTCATCCTATAGCAGGAACTAGAGGTAAGCTGCAAAAGCTAAACTGCACTAGGACAACAGCCAGCTACTGTTAGCTTGTACGCTACTGTACGCATCTGTGTTCGCCCATGCACAGTGTGAGAATTTGAGGCACATCGGTTCGTGGCACTGCTTTGACAGTACGATACACTCACGAGGAGCGAGCAGGATTTCAAACAGCTCCGTTTTCCTTGCGAACATACGATTGCTGGTCGTGAGGTGGTCGTGAGGTGCTAATCGCTTCTCTTTACCCCATGTACACTGCACGAAGCACGACACACGATTAGAGGCACATCGGGCCCCATCCCAGAAAGAGTCGCACAAGTGAGAAATCGTCTCTAAACTCGCACAGTGTAAGGCCGCCTTTACCAGCGTTCTGATCCTGTCTGTTTGTCTGATTTCCTGTTTTTGACCCGTTTTGTCATCCCGTTTTTGCCTGTTTTGCCTGCTCCCATCTGCCTTCCTGGTTTTTTGACTTCATCGCCTGACTTATGGTACGTGAGTTTTGTCTTGCCCTTATGTCCTGTTGCCTGGCTGTTTGCTTACCCGTGCATGACCTGTTTTCGTCCCTGACCTCCCTCTGCTCTTCCCTAGTCGGGGTGCCGACTCTAAACGCGGAGCCGAACCGAGGGTTCGTGTCCTTAGTCCGGAGGACGAATCCTAAAAGGACCTCCCTGGCCGCTGTCCTCAAGATCCTGTTAATCATCATTACCTTCCTATCTGTACTACCTGTACAAAATAAACTGTAAACTTTTATTCCTGCCTCCTACTGTAGTTCTGCATTTGGGTTCAGGGTCTGTACTTACAGCATCACATTGAAGACTCAAAATGTAACAGATGACACTGTGGAGGTCCAGCGCTGGAAAAATCTTCTGGAGTACAAGGAGACGCAAAAACTGTACCCCTAATTATATAGTCATGCATTTTTGTGCACGCCGGCATCTTCTGCATCATGTGAAAGGGTGTTTTCAGAGGCCAGAGAGGTTGTGTCAAAAAAGGAATCACTTAAAACCAAAAACTGTTGAGAAACCGTTATTTCTTAATAAAAATGAAACAAATCTCACCTGTCCTGTACATCATTGTCCTAGTTACACAAACAAATTAGTGCCCTCTTCCTAGGATGGACCTCCTCACCCTCATCTGACTAGATCAGAGGTGTCAAACTCATTATAGTTCAGGGGCCACATTGAGCTAAATTTGATCTGAAGTGGGCCGGACCAGTAAAATAATAATATAGAAATAATGTCAACTCCAAACTGTCCTCTGTTTTAATGTGAAAAAACTAAGATTACATTATGAAAATGTTTACATCTACAAACTATCCTTCAAAACCATGTTTAATAACATGAACAACTGAATAAATAAGTACAATTTTAACAATATTATGCTTCAGTTGATCATTTACAGACATAATATTGTTAAAATTGCACTTACTTCTCTTAAGACATTCAGGTGGTTCACATTTATTCAGGTTTTCAAAGTTTTTGTGAAATTATACTTTGTTTTAGTGTAAATGCATGAAAATGTTTACATTTACAAAGAGTAAAATTTGGAGTTCTGAGTATTTATGGGTTACTACGATTGTATTTTACTGATCCGACCCACTTTAGATCATATTGGTCTGAATGTGGAAATTAAACTGAAACTAAAACTAGAAGCACTCGGAGAGCGCAGACCTCTGCCAAGGCTGATCAGTGGCCCCCCCCGTGGGCCCCCCCACGCCAAGGAGGTTATGTTTTTGCCAGGGTTTGTTTGTTTGTTTGTTTGTCTGTCTGTTAGTGTGCAACATAACTCAAAAAGTTATGGACAGATTTTGATGAAATTTTCAGGGTTTGTTGGAAATGGGCCCCCCCGTGGGCCCCCCCACCCCCGATCACCACCAAAATTTAATCATTTCTTCCTTATCCCATTTCCAACAAACCCTGAAAATTTCATCAAAATCTGTCCATAACTTTTTGAGTTATGTTGCACACTAACGGACAGACAGACAAACAAACAAACTAGAAGCACTCGGAGAGCGCAGACCTCCGCCAAGGCTGATCAGTGGCCCCCCCCCGTGCCCCCCCCCACGCCAAGGAGGTTATGTTTTTGCCAGGGTTTGTTTGTTTGTCTGTCTGTCTGTTAGTGTGCAACATAACTCAAAAAGTTATGGACAGATTTTGATGAAATTTTGTGGTCTGCCCCCCCCCCGTGGGCCCCCCCACCTCCGATCACCACCAAAATTTCATAATTTCTTCCTTATCCCATTTCCAACAAACCCTGAAAATTTCATCAAAATCTGTCCATAACTTTTTGAACTAGAAGCACTTGGAGAGTGCAGACCGAAACGGCACAGTATGTTGAGAAAAAAGGAACGAAAGACGTCGGCCAATGCGGAACTTTAAATCCGCAAGTTCCGCACGGACATATTGAAGGTGCGCACACTGACCCAAAATACGAAATAACAGCTGATATAAGGTAAAAAAAAAACAACAAATATGATGTCAACCTGGAAGGAAGAGACTGAAGACCCTCCACCATCAGTACAGTCCAGTTTGGGATCAGTTCAGATTCAGGTGAAAGACAACCGCCCATGTCCGGTAGTTCTCAAACACTTACATTTACTCTCTCTGTCTGTTTGTCTCTCTCTCCCACATACACGCTGTATAATAGAGGAATGTAAAGTTCCCGTTTTGTTTCACGCCGGCGTTAGTTATGGACCGCACCCCTACCTATATTAATGCGCCCCTTGCCTGCTCCGACCCAAAAAAAAAAACCAAAATAAAAAATTCCCCCCCTCTGTGTTTTAGACAAATCGCACCCTACACACATACAAATACACAGTGGCCTAAACAGTTTGTTAACTGTCCTAAAAATAAACAATTAGGTTAATTTTGTTGTCAATGTTTCTCTTCAGTTTGTTTCAACAGAATACCAGTTTGTCCTCTTGTTAATGTTGCACTTCATGTGGAATTTTTTTGTTGTGATTTTTATGCAGAATGTGAACTGACAGAACTGTGATTAGATTTTTGTTTTGTTCAAAACTACCTTTCAGGGAAAAGTGCAATACTAATGTTTAAAATACATTTAGTAATATTTTATTTATTTTCTATTTGATTTATAGCAGCAGAATTCTATTATTCCTGTTTTTCTATATTCTATTGTCTCCAAAAATTGGGGGAAAAATGTTGAAAAATTCATAATAAACGCATTGAAGACATTTTCAGTGGTTTTCTTTCTTCCCGTACCGAACCAAAAAAAAAAGAACCGTGGCTTTCAAAACCGAAAACGTACTGAACCGAAAATTTTGTGTACCGTTACAGGCCTAGTTTTTGGAGTTTTTCCTTGCTGAGAAGGAGGGTCTAAGGACAGGGGATGCCCGGGACATTAATCCATTTCCTTCATCAACTGTTTATTTGACTGTTTTCATATCCAACTAATTCTGTAAAGCCCTGTGAGGACACCTTGTTGTGATATAGGGCTCTACAAATAAAAATTGAATAGTTCCACTAGCAGTTTAATTGTCCTCTGTCTGCTTTAGCCCATGCCATTTTCCTAAAGCGATAGAAAAACATTATCATATGATACTCCCATTTTGGGAAAATTTACACACAGAATACATTCAAAAAATATTTTATTATGCACGTGATATATGTAGAGCAGGGGTGTCAAATTCATTTTAGTTCAGGGGTCAGATTCAGCTAAATTTCAGCTAAATCTGAAGTGGGCCGAACCAGTAAAATAATAACATATATATAAAAATAATGTCAATTCCAAACTTTTCTCTATGTTCTGGAGCGAAAAAAGGTAATTTATGTTAGGAAAAGGTTTACATCTACAAACTATCTTTTCAAAAGATGTGAATAACATAAACAAACTGGAAAAAAATCAGTGCAATTTTAACAATTTTCTGCCTCAGTTTATCATTTCCACATGAACATTATAACTTACAGATCACAATGGATCTACAAACACACAAAACATTGAGTAACAGGCAGAATATTGCTAAAATTGAACATTTCTTTAACTAGTAACTCTATAGTTGAACGTGCATGTAATTGCCTTGACACCTCGTGAGCAGAAAGGAGTTTTTTTTTTTTTTTTTTTCCAGTGTCTGTTGTCATAAAATGACAACTTGTCTTTATATTCAACTGTCATATGCATTTGGTTTTGGCATCGGCTGTCATGAGAACATTATAATTAGTCATATTTCTTCAACTAGTTTGTTAAAAATAAGCCGGTAAAGTGATATTTATGACAGGTTGTGTTGTCTTAGTGAATGTGAAGTTGTCATAACAAAGAACTGAAACAATATCCGATTTTCATTAAAAATGACATAATTGACTGAATGACGCTGAATAAAATCAATCAAAAGTTTAATCCTCCGTCGTTTTCATGTTCTCCTTCAGGTGTCATTTCATTATTGTGATGGTGTCAAGTTAGTCTTATTCACATCGCATCAAATAAAGTTACCCTCCAATCAGTCTTTGCTTAATTTATCTAATGAGTTAGCACAGTGGTTCTCAAACTTTTTACAGTGGAGTAAATTATTATTATTATTATTATTATTATTATTATTATTATTATTATTATTATTATTATTATTATTATTATTAAATAGTTAAAACCCAGGACAGAATACAGGGCAAAGTTTTTAAGTAAATAGAAAATAGTTTATTAACCCTCTGGTATCCGGGTTCGCCTTTTAGGCACACTTCTGTGCTTCATGTAAAAAAATCTCATATTTTTCACAATTTAAATAAGGTTAGAATTCAAAAGTTGTTCATTTTTGCATGATCTTTAAAATTCTGGCCACCAACTAAAATTTACACATTGTAAACAAAAGAAAATTACAAGAGTAGAATCTGTCTCTCTTCTTATGATTAGGGCTGACCTTGATTTACAAAAATAAAATCAAATTAGAGCAGAAAAATAAATCAATATATACTATTTAATAGTTGGATTTATAGGTGTGCATTTTACGCACACTTGGTGACAGATGCTAGTATTTTTGAACATTTGACCTAGCGCCAAAAATAATAATGCAAATTAACCAATGTTGGAGTTAATTTGACATTGACATATGCCAGGATGAAAAAAATCAAATAATATGTGATCCATTTTTTATGTAGTATATTGAAAAAAAATATTTTTTGTGTGTGTTTTTTGCATCCAAAAAAGTTCTTTGTTTACACTACAAACACGACATTTAAAGGGTTAAAAAATGTGACAATTATTGAGTATTTTGTGTTTTTATTTACAGCTCAAGTTGATAAAATAGAAAAAAAAAGTGTAAAAGAATTCAAAACAAACTGTATGAAATTTTTTTTTGACATTATTCCACAAGTGTGACAAAAAGGCCAAAAAGGCACACTTGGTGCTTAGTAAGGGCCTTGGTGGATGGGATACCGGAGGGTTAACAATTTTTTTTTTTTTTTTTTCAGAAACAATAGAACAGTAACAAAACAGTTTTTCCCCATACATTGTCATGTCTGGAATTTTTTTTTCTTAAATTAACAAAGTGCACAAAATCATCAACTGAAATTAATTTTTAGGGCATGCACACGGCTTGGATCCAAATGCACGAGACGAACAGCTCGCTAGTGATTATAAGAGTACGTATTCCCTCTAGTTCAGTGGTTCTTAACTTTGTTGGAGGTACTGAACCCCACCAGTTTCATATGCGCATTCACCGAACCCTTCTTTAGTGATGGCCAAGTGGGGCGTGTCATCACTAATCATATGTAGGCCGTCATGTCAACCCAGTTTTTGTTTCATCTCACTCTGAACTTTCCAAACCACGCAATTTTGACATAAAAAAAAGATAATTGCATGTAGTGTATCAAAAAAAAGTTCTCGTTATACTCCTTCAGTATTTTTGTGATCGTTGTTTTATTTAAGCACGAGCTCAGCTTTAGTGTAACACGATTTCTCCATCCGCGATGGTGCGTCAGTCGTCACATGATTGTAACTGACCAGTGCAGTGACCGAAAAACATAAACAAACGCTACACATGGCTGCCTCCATGGTTAATAGGAAGTAGCAAAAGTCATAACAACGATGTGGAAAATATTCAAATAATTCATCGTCAGATGAGTGGAAGAGATTATAAACACTTCCGGATGTGTTGTAGTGCTATAAGCAACAACAATACACCACGTATATTGGATGTCAATCAGAGAAAGAGTCTCCGAAGCCGTTTGTTTACATACACGGACCTAGCCCGACACACACACCTGACTAATGAGTCGAGTGTGTGTGTTGACCTCCGCCGAACCCCTGAGACTGACTCACCAAACCCCTAGGGTTCGATCGAACCCAGGTTAAGAACCACTGCTCTAGTTGCAGCAAAAAAATGTCACACAGGCATTAAAAAAAACAAAAACTAACAAATATATTCACAAAAAGTGGAAGAATAACTAACAAAAATGTCTTCACGGCTGTGGAAAAAGACTAACTAGAAAAAAAGGAGAAAAACAATAAATCCTAAATCTAACTAATCTACTCGCGCATGTCAAGGAACCCAACATGAGAGAAGCACAGGGAGTAGAAGGTGTTCATAACATGACTGGAAGACACACTGGCAAAAGACAAGAGGAGAAGGGAGTATATAAAGGAAGTGGAATAATTATCACCAGGTGCAGATACTCAAGGAATCAGGGGAGACACAGACACAACAGACCATGCACTCACACAAAAAGAAACCTCTTACCAAAATAAAACAGGAAATGAAAACACATGACAAAACTAACACTGCTGACGGCAGTGCATAACATTTATTTATATACATATATATATATATATATATATATATACATATATATATATACTTTTTTTTACAGGTGGTGTTCAGAAACAAATTATTCACCTTGCCGTTGTCTGATTATCATCCTGAAAATATAACCACATGTTGCTGTTCTTTCATTCAATTCTTTCTGCTCTGTGTTTCAGTCTGTAGTGAATGGACTTTTGGCTCTTTGAAGGGAGCCGTTCACTGAAAAGAGTCGTTCAAAAGACTGGCTCTTTTATGTTTTTTGCATTATTTTGAAACATCAATGTTTTAATGACTAAATAGGCTACATGTGATGATTGACATTACATTTTAAAGGTGTTTAATTGGCGCAGCAGTAAATATTATCTTACCATAAAAAAGAATACTTAGTTCAAATGTGTGGGCTAAATACATGACATGAGAGGTGACATTAGGCAAATGCTGGAATTGGACAAAAAACATCACGGTACATTATGTGGACTAGTCTGTAGCCTAAAAATGAAGAAGAAAATAAAACATTTTCTTCTCCTCAAAACAAGAACAATAAATGTGTGTAAACATATGAAAAAAATTGCTCAAAACACAACAGTGATTAATCACTGCAATTACTTAAATACCTGAACTATAGTGCAGTTCTCAGAACAAGAACAGTGTGTTAGTAAACATACAGAAAAAATGCACGAAACACAAAAGTGATTTATCATTGCAATTACTTAAATACCTTAACAACTGTAGTGTATTTTCCCTCAGAACAAGAACAATAAATGTGTGTAAACATACAGAAAAAATTGCACAATTTTTTTTTTTTTAGGCATAGTCTTATTCAGTTTAAAATTGTACACCGACTACACATGTCTAAAGTTAAGTTGTTCAAAATTTACCCAGGAGTTAATCCTATTTGTCGCCCTTTTATCAGACTTTTTGGTGTACTATTAGAAGATCTCCCTCTACAAAGGCCACAATTAAATAGTATCGCCTACTCCTCCCTTTTAGCACGGAGACTCATTCTTTTAAACTGGAAGAATAACAAACCCCCCCTCCTTTGGATATGTGATGTCATGTTTTTCTAAAAAATAGAAAAGATTAGATACACATTGAAGGGATCAATGGGGAAGTTTAAGGTGGTATGGCAACCTTTCATTTCTTATGTAGAACTGCTGACAATGCACCTTGACTCCGGTTAATGTGTTTTGTGTACAAAGAGTTTGTGATTTCAAAGTGGAAGATTTTTTTTTTTTTTTTTTTTTTTTGTCTTGGTGGCTTATTCCTTTGTTATATGTCTCAGTGTTTGTCTTATTTTTTGCATGTTTGGAAAACTAAAAATGAATAAAAAATACATTGATATTTTTTTTTTATTTTTTTTTTGCAAATATTGCAAGTTGCATGCCCATCTTTTCTTTCTAAAAAGTGCATCCAAATACTCCTCCTTTTTCTTTGGCTCATTACTCACAGGTGCTCACTCACTCACTTTCAAACTTTCCTCCGGTTTCCACCAGTCTTCCAGCTCCGCCTCCTCCAGTATGCTCACCTCACGCTTCAAACTGTTGTTTTTTTGCTAACTTCTTGCCACGAGACATGCGCAGTGCACTCTTTTTTTTCTGCTCGAACATTCTCCTCCTGCCCAATGCCTCCCCAGTGATGCTAAACTGACAGGCAATCGAACACTCCCTCTTTAAAAAAAAAAAAAAAAAAAATGAACGGCTCTTTACAAAGACTCGGTTCCCATTGTTAATTTCAAGGAGCCATTCAAAAGA
Source organism: Sphaeramia orbicularis (assembly GCF_902148855.1). Lineage (NCBI taxonomy): Eukaryota > Metazoa > Chordata > Actinopteri > Kurtiformes > Apogonidae > Sphaeramia > Sphaeramia orbicularis. Next base: position 11,387,920 of record NC_043974.1, on the reverse strand, counting down.
TTCGATTCGTTTGTGAACGTCACATCACTATCAGTCTGTGCATGTGTTGTGCATGTCTTGGTGGGCGGGCACACCTGAAATGGCGGTTTTCTTCTTTGCTTTGCGCTGCTGAGTCACATGACGGCACAACATCGAAACACAAGAGGGGAAGGAGAAGCAATGTGTGCCTGCTCTGCAATAAGACAACGACCTGGCTGTTGCCTCTTTGACAAATATCAAAACAATCCATCAAAATTGGCTCCTTAACTCTGGCTCCTACCAAAGCAGCTAGAAACTTGGGAGTCATGATTGATAACACTGGGTTACAAAAAAATGTTTTTTGCAAGTTGTCTAGGTTTTTTCAACAGAATTAGGACCATTTTGCAGCGCTAAATCCAAAAATGACATCTGTTTTTCTCAATCAGGTCAGGTTTTTTTTACTAATTTGATTTTGAAAAAATTGATCTTCTCACAAAATTGATTACATTTTTGTGACTTTATCAGTTGATTTTTTTATATAGTTCTCACCCAAAATAGGTTTTAAGAAAAAAAAAAAATCATTTTCTAACAGGATGTATTTATTATTTATTATGTATTCACCGCAGATGTAGCAGAATACGTCAGGCTTATTTTTGCAAGATCTTCTAGTCGAAGCCATTTCATTCACCTGTAATATTAAAAAAAAGCATTAATCATAAATTGGCAAAAATAAAATCTTCAGAACTCGTTTATTGCAAGAAATATGAAAGAATTTTGTATCATATGATGTGAAAATGCCCATAAATGTAAGCAAAAATGTTAAAAAGCCAATATGTAGCATAGTTCAGAAAGTTGACCTGATTGAGCAAAATGAATGTGATTTTGGATTCAGCACACCAAAATGATCCTAAATCAGCTCAAAAAACTTAATAAATTTGTTGCTGACCAGTTGACCTTCACAGATCACATTGCCTCCGTCACCCGATCATGTTGCTTTCACACTATTCAACATAGAAAAGATCAGGCCATACCTAACCCGACAGGCCACCCAGCTCCTGGTCCAGACCATGGTGATCTACTGTCTTGATGACTGCAATGCTCTTCTAACAGGCCTCCTAGCCTGTGTTATCAAACTATTACAGTTGGTCCAGAATGCAGCCGCCCATCTGGTCTTCAATCAGCCTAAAAGGGCACATGTCACCCCCTTACTCACTGAGTTACACTGGCTACCCATAGCTGCCCACCTCAAATTCAAATCATTAATGCTAGCTTACAAAGTTCTCCACGGGTTTGCTCCTACCTACTTAGGTGTACTGATAAAGGCTTATGATTAGGGATGGGAATCGTTAAGAATTTAACGATTCCGATTCCATTATCGATATTGCTTATCGATCTGATTCTCTTATCGATTCTCATTGGGTGAGGGAATAAAAGAGTACAAACGGGTGTGTTTGCATTAACTGTCTTTTATATTTCCATCTGCACAGAAAATATAACATATACAGTATGTACAAATAATAAGAACAGATGATGCCGGGCCGGTTCGGGGAGGGGGGGGGGTTGCAGTGAAAGTTAAGACACTTCGCTAATTCCTCTATTGTCGCATTTCTACTACGTGGAACCGGTTCAACTCGGCTGGGCTTGTCTCCTGTTGTGGTGCACCTCATCTCCTTTCCCTTCTTACCTTCGGAAACTTGTATTTGAGGAGTTACGACGTTTGTTGCCCACACCAGAACCGAAACCAGCCCGGCGTTCACTCTGTCGCTACATTCACAAGCGCCGCTAAGTAGCGTATAAAATACATGACATTCCTGTAAATGAATCACATGCTGTGGACAAATGTTTGAGCAGATTGGAGGGATTCCACCCTTTTGAAGACATGGAAGCTTTGACAGTGTTCCAGTGGACCTGGTGTCGTCTTTTTAGACCGTTTCTGCCTCAACGCCATGTTGGCTACGTTCTGACCAAAACAATGCAGCGTACACGTGACATCATCGCACATGAGCTACGAAGGCGGAATCGATAAGCAGCATTGTTGAGCAGGCAGGCAAACGATTCCAAGGAATTGAGCTACTGGGAACCGGTTCTCAAAAAAGAACCGGTTCTCGATTCCCATCCCTACTTATGATGCCCCACGACCACTCTGCTCATCTATGGAATGTTGTCTGGCAGTCCTGAGACCCTGCGTAAGAACATCCAGGCTTTTGTCGTGGGTCGTTCCATGTTGGTGGAACTACCAGACCAGGGGCGTCCCCTCCTATATTCAAGAAGCTCTTGAAGACCCAGCTCTTCAGAGAGCACCTGTTGTCCTAGCACTTTCAAACATTCCATTTTAAATGTATTATCATGTCGATTCTGTTGTTTTTACTTGGTATTTTTATTTCACTGTTTTTCAGTGTACAGCTGCTTTTATGTCTCTTTTAATTTATTCTTGTATTTTAGTTTATTATTTTGCTTTTTATTCTGTACGACAGGGTTTTAACTGCACAACTGTTTTATGTTTTTAATCTATTCTTGTATTTTTCTTTCATTTTTTGGTTTAATCCCTGTAAGTCGCTTTGGAAAAAAGCGTCTGCCAAATGCATAAATGTAAATGTAAATACGTACAAGAGAAAAACTGAAACTAAAGTACCGATCTAACCATGCTAGTATCGATCTGATTCTGATACCAACTTGGTATCGATTCTATCAATATTTGGATTGATCTGCCCACAACTAGTTGCTGCTATCCTTCATTTCATTACCTCCGTCCGTGTGCGTTTTTGTTTGTTTGTTAGCAAGATAACTCAAAAAGTTATGGATGGATTTTCATGAAATTTTCAGGAAATGTTGATACTGGCACAAGGAAGAAATGATTAAATTTTGGTGGTGATCGGGGGTGGGGAAGGCCCACGGGGGGGCCCCACTGATCGGCCCTAGTGGAGGTCTGCGCTCTCCAAGTGCTTTTCTTGTTTCGTTATTTGTTTACCTTTTTCCTTAGGTTCGTGTTGTCGTTGTGTAACTTCCGTTTAGGTTTTTTTTAAAAAAATGTTTTATTTTTGAACATGCGTAGATGTTAAAAAAACAAAGAAATCAGATTAATCTGTATTCATACGTGTATTGGGGCAATATCTAGGTGTGTTCATCCGATTTCTCATAATCAGATTACTGCAGTTATCGGATAAAGCCGATCAGATTATCCTGTTTACACGAATAATGCATGAATAATCTGATAACTCCAGAAATCGGATAATGATCGGAGTATTGGTGTAAACGGACTCAACGATAAACGAGCAGAATCCAGTGCGCTCTTTTCACTTTAAAGGAGTTCACCATTAAAAAGCAGAACGTTGTTAAAGGACGATGTCGCCACTTACCTTAAAACGTTAAAAAAAAAAAAAAAAAAAAAAAGACTCTTTTCATTCATATTTTATCACTTTCCGGGGGCTCACAGCTGGGTTAGTGTGACTTAATGAGACATCAGAAATGGAGTGGGTGTGAATGAATATGTAATAATCCTGTCACATTTACAGACCAAAAAAGCCTTTGATCACTTTTTCAATGTGTGGTCAAGTAAAAGAGGCAGAGACCCCCACACTCTACCCTGTACATATGTATTATATATTGTGTATTATGTGAGTCTATGGAGCAAAAAGCTACTCCTATCCTCCTTTGAAAGGGCTGATAAAAAGGTTAGTTATGAATTTTACAGTGATCTGGCCACATCTGTTGAATTTTTAAACACAGGCGACAAACTAAGAACAGCTCATTAGCATATATGATACATGGAGGAGCACTTGAGTAAATTAAGTCTCCGATCTCTTTTTTTTTTTTTTTTTTCCATTGACACGCTCAGAATATATTCACAGGATGTACAGCGTGGATACCTACTGCAAATGCAAGAGGTCAGGGAAGGGTCATGGTGACGACTCAGTGTTCTTGTACTATTTAAGCAACCGGACCAACAGTATCCTTAACGCTTTTCCACATTGGTTCTGTAGATATAGATTGGAAGGCATTTTATGTACAGTAGGGTTGAAGATGGATCTGTGGAGTTGAATTAATGAAGAATTCAGAACCAAACATAACATTTACAGTTTATGTAGACCACAGGGAAATGTTTGAAAATGAAGAATTCCATTTAAAAATTCAAAATATCACTCTTTTAAAGTTGTGTAAAGTTGTGTTGATCTGGTGAAAAGCTAAATAGCTGACAAACCCAAGCGAAACAGAACAAAGTCTGACAGAATACGAGTTTTATTTATTTATTTATTTAAACGTGGCCAATGGTCTTACTTCTTTGTAAGATGATTTTAATTGAAGATTTTTTTTTTTTTTTACTTAATTGAAGGGTTTTTTTTTTTTTTTTTTTTTTTTTGTGGCTTAATTCAAGATTTTTTTGTTAAACGTGAAATTTATTTTGGCTTAATTCAAGATTTATTATTTTTTTGCTTAATTCAAGATTTTTTTTTGCTAAATTTGAGACTTTTTTTGGCTCAATTGAAGATTTTTTTTTTACTTATTTGAAGATTTTATTTATTTATTTATTTATTTATTTATTTATTTATTTATTTATTGGCTTAATTCAAGATTTTTTGCTAAATTTGAGATTTTTTTTGGCTTAATTCAAGATTTTTTTTGGCTTAATTCAAGATTTGTTGCTACATTTGAAAAAAAAAAAAAAAAGGCTTAATTCAAGATTTTTTTTTTTTTTTTTTTGCTTAATTCAAGATTTTTTGCTAAATTTGAGACTTTTTTTGGCTGAATTGAAGATTTTTTTTTTACTTAATTGAAGATTTTATTTATTTATTTATTTATTTATTTATTTATTTATTTAATTCAACATTTTTTGCTAAATTTGAGACTTTGTTTTGGCTTAATTCAAGATTTTTTTGGGCTTAATTCAAGATTTTTTTTTTTTTTTTTTTTTTTGCTTAATTCAAGATTTTTTGCAAAATTTGAGACTTTTTTTTGGCTTAATTGAAGATATTTTTTACTTAACTGAAGATATTTTTTGGCTGAATTGAAGATTTTTTTTACTTAATTGAAGATTTTATTTATTTATTTATTTATGTATTTATTTAATTCAAGATTTTTTGCTAAATTTGAGACTTTTTTTTGGTTTAATTCAAGATTTTTTTTTGGCTTAATTCAAGATTTTTTGCTAAATTTGAGATTTTTTTTTTTTTTTTTTTTTTTTTTTTAAATCTATTTATTTATTTAAACGTGGCCAATGGTCTTACTTCTTTGTAAGATGATTTTAATTGAAGATTATTTTTTTTAACTTAATTGAAGATTTTTTATTCATTTATTTTGCTTAATTCAAGATTTTTTGCTAAATTTGAGACTTTTTTTTGGCTTAATTGAAGATTTTTTTTTTACTTAACTGAAGATATTTTTTGGCTAAATTGAAGATTTTTTTTTTACTTAATTGAAGATTTTATTTATTTAATTTTTTTTTTTTTTTTTGGCTTAATTCAAGATTTTTTTTGGCTTAATTCAAGATTTTTTGCTAAATTTGAGATTTTTAAAAATCTATTCATTTATTTAAACGTGGCCAATGGTCTTACTTCTTTGTAAGGTGATTTTAAAGACATTCATACTGTGCAGAACAGCCAACTCACTTCCTGCCCAGGGACAGGCATTACAGTTATCTACATTTTTTTTTTTTTTTCCTATTTGTTTTAGAAATTATCTATACGGTCAAGACTTCCGATGAACATTTCTCTGAGTACGACATAATTGTTGTCAGCAGCAGTTGTAGTAAAAACTGAAAATATGTCCAAACTTGGAGCTGATTACCTAAAATGTTCAGTCGTTGGTTGTATTAACAAACACAAGTGGCTGAACGGGAAAGAAAGCACAGTTGGCAACCTGGAGGGGGCGGGGCCTGAAGTGGCTAATTTGCATTTAAAGGGTCAGCGCTCAAAATGACCTTTCTGGTGTCATTACTCAGAAATAGGGTTGAAGATGGACCTGTGGAGTTGAATTAATGAAGAATTCAGACCCAAACATAACATTTACAGTTGATGTAGAACACAGGGAAATGTTTGAAAATGAAGAATTCCATTTAAAAAAAAGCAAAATATCACTCTTTTAAAGTTGTGAAAGCTGTGTTGATCTGTGGAAAGGTAAATAGCTGAAAAAAACCCAAGCAAAACAGAACAAACTCTGACAGAATACAAGTTTTATTTATTTATTTATTTATTTATTTATTTATTTATTTAAATGTGGCCAATGGTCTTACTTGTAAGATTTTTTTTTTTGTTTTTTTGGCTTAATTCAAGATTTTTTGCTAAATTTGATTTTTTTTTTGGCTTAATTCAAGATTTTTTTTTTTATTTTTATTTTTTTTTTTGCTTAATTCAAGATTTTTTGCTAAATTTGAGACTTTTTTGGCTTAACTGAAGATTTTTTTTACTTAACTGAAGATATTTTTTGGCTTAATTGAAGATTTTTTTTTTTTTAATTTCAGATTTTATTTATTTATTTATTTATTGGCTTAATTCAAGATTTTTTGCTAAATTTGAGATTTTTTTTTTTGTTTTGGCTTAATTCAAGATGTTTTTTGGCTTAGTTCAAGATTTTTTTTGGCTTAATTCAAAATTTTTTGCTAGATTTGAGATTTTGGCCAATGGTCTTGGCCAATGGTCTTACTTCTTTGTAAGGTGATTTTAAAGACATTCATACCGTGCAGAACAGCTAACTCACTTCCTGCCCAGGGATAAGTATTAGAGTCATTTTCATTTTTTTCCTTGTTTTTTTTTTTTTTTTTTTTTCAGAAATTATCTATAAGGTCAAGACTTCCGACGAACATTTCTCTGAGGACAACATAATTGTTTACCAGCAGCAGCAGTTGTAGTAAAAACTGAAAATATGTCCAAACTTTGAGCCAGTTACCTAAAATGTTCAGTCGTTGGTTGTATTAATGAACACATTTAAAGGGCCAGTGCTTAAAACCACCTTTCTGGTGTCATTACTCAGAAATAGGGTTGAAGATGGACCTGTGGAGCTGAATTAATGAAGAATTTAGACCCAAACATAACATTTACAGTTTATGTAGACCACAGGGAAATGTTTGAAAATGAAGAATTCCATTTAAAAAAAGCAAAATATCACTCTTTTAAAGTTGTGTAAAGCTGTGTTGATCTGGTGAAAAGGTAAATACCTGACAAACCCAAGCAAAACAGAACAAAGTCTGACAGAATACAAGTTTTCTTTCTTTATTTATTTAAACGTGGCCAATGGTGTTACTTCTTTGTAAGATGATTTTAGTTGAAGATTTTTTTTAATTTTTGTTTTTGTTTTTGCTTAATTCAAGATTTTTTGCTAAATTTGAAATTTTTTTTGGCTTAATTTGAGTTTGTTTTTTTTCTGCTTAATTCAAGATCTTTTGCTAAATTTGAGACTTCTTTTAGCTTAATTGAAGATTTTTTTTTACTTAACTGAAGATATTTTTTGGCTAAATTAAAGATTTTTTTTCTACTTAATTGAAGATTTTTTTTTTTATTATTTGTTTATTTATATATTTTTTGGCTTAATTCAAGATTTTTTGCTAAATTTTAGATTTTTTTTTTGGCTTAATTCAAGATTTTTTTTTTTTTTTTTTGCTTAATTCAAGATTTTTTGCAAAATTTGAATTTTTTTTTGGCTTAATTCAAGATTTTTTTTTTTTTTTTTTTTTTTTTGCTTAATTCAAGATTTTTGCTAAATTTCAGACTTTTTTTGGCTTAATTGAATTTTTGTTTTTTTTTTTTACTTAACTGAAGATATTTTTTGGCTTAATTGAAGATTTTTTTTTAACTTAATTGAAGATTTTATTTATTTATTTATTTATTTATTTATTGGTTTAATTCAAGATTTTTTGCTAAATTTGAGATTATTATTATTTTTTTTTTTTTTGGCTTAATTCAGGATTTTTTTGGCTTAATTCAAGATTTTTTGCTAAATTTGAGATTTTTTTAAAAATCTATTTATTTATTTTTATTATTATTTTATTTTTGAAAATGCATAATTCCATTTTAAAAAGCAAAATATCGCTCCTTGAAATCTTTTAAATTGAATGATCAAACAATTTGACTATAATATAAATTTGTCTTCAGTGAGGTCCTATAGGGCACAACCAGAACTTCAAGTTTCAAGGTTTAAGGTTACTTTATTTATACCTGTGGGTAGATTTGTTTTGCAGATAGAGTGGTTACATTTGACATTTCAACAAAACACACATTAAACCTGTTAGGCAGGTACCTGATGGAGTATCAAGACAAAAGTGCCCAGTGTTCTACCGTTCATCAGTATGACAGCATGGATAAGTAAAAGGATAAAATAAATAAATAGGATTAAATAAATTAAAAAAAAAAGATGCAATAAAACAGAATAAAAACCTGAAGAAGATTAAAAAAAAAAAAAAAAACAGTCTCTGGGATAAGAACATAACATTGAAAAGTTTAAAAATTAGCATTTATCATCATTATTACTGTTACTTTTAATTTTATATTCTTATCCTGGTTCTGTTCTTCATCTCAGGTACTTCCTGTCTATTGAGGAAAGGCAAAGGAGAGGCAAATCTGTTAATAGCAAATACCTTTGAGTTTAGATCTATTTGTCGTTTGCAGGAACATATTGCGGTGACATGTTATTCCAGTGGCTGGGTTGCTCAAGGCCAACATGTGGAGTCGCGCTGCCAAACCATTAAGCTTCCAAGATAGTGAGTAGATTATGTAACGTTAACGTCACATTCATAAAATATGGAAGGCACTCTGTGAAGCTGTTTACCTGGGCACAGCACAGAAGGTAGCTAAGGTTAAAGCCGAAGTGACGGAGGACGAAAAGGCATGAATATGGAAGCGCACACTGGCCTTTATTTTTGCTGCAAATGTATTGAAGTGTGAACTATCACAACTTTTCATTGCTACCAATATTAGTATTATTGGTGAAAAAAGTGTGTAAGGTATTTTTTTTTTTGCAAGTATTTCTCTTTTTTCTTTTTTTTTTTTTTTTTCCTGTTATTGATTTGCAATGTCTCCAGTGTGTAAAAGCCTTTAGAAAATGTTGAAAAAAAAGATTTCTAGGTTTGATAGCTGTCCGTGTGTATTCGCCTCTTTTATTTTGAAGTGTGTGCTTTTTTTTTTGCTTTTTTTTTTTTTTTTTTTTACCCATAAAGACCCGGTGCTACTTTTGTGGCACTTCCAAAATGTTTTTTTTTTCCTCTATATTCAACCTTTCATAAGTAATTTATCACCATTTGTTAAAAGATTATCCTCTGTATTTGTTTATTTATTTATTTATTTATTTTCAGTGAAGATAATGTATATAGCAGGGGTGTCAAACTCATTTTAGTTCAGGGGCCATATTCAGCTCAATTTGATCTGCAGTGGGCCGAACCAGAAAAATAATAACATAATAATTTATAATTAATGACAACTCCAAATTTTTGTCTTTGTTTTAGTGTAAAAAAAAAAAAAAATTAAAGTATGAAAATACTTACTTTTATAAACTATCAAAAAAAAAAACAAAAAAAAAAACTGAAATTTAAATCAAAAAAACGTAAGAAAATTTAGTGCAATTTTAACAATATTATTCCTCAACTTCTCATTTGTCCATGTGCATTATGGATCAGATCTACAAAGACACTAAACACTGAGGAACAGGAAGAAAAGAGTTCAAATTGGGCTGAATTTTCTTTAGATATTTCAGGTTGTTCATATTTGTTCAGGTTATTCACATGTTATTGTTACAGGATAGTTTGTAAATGTAAATATTTTTATAATTTAATGTTATTTTTCGCACTAAAAAAAGAAAAAAAAATAAGTTGTTAATTCTCTATTTTTTTTTTTTTTTTACTTAATTGTAGATTTTATTATTTTTTTGCTTAATTAAAGATTTTGTGCTAAAATTGAGATTTTTTTTTCTGGGCTTAGTTCAAGATTTTTTTTACTCAACTGAAGATTTTTTTTTGGCTTAATTGGAGATTTTTTTTTTTTTTTACTTAACTGAAGATATTTTTGGCTTAATTGAAGATTTTTTTTTTTTTTACTTAATTGAATTTTTTTTTTGTTTTTTGCTTAATTCAAAATTTTTTGTTAAATTTGAGATTTTTTTTTTGGCTTATTTCAAGATTTTTTTTTTTTTTTGCTTAATTCAAGATTTTTTGCTAAATTTGAGGGTTTTTTTGTTTAATTGAAGATTTTTTTTTACTTAATTTAAGATTTTTTATTTTATTTTATAATTATTTTTGCTTAATTCAAGATTTTTTTTTTTTTCTTAATTGAAGATTTTTTTTTTGGCTTAATTCAAGATTTTTTTAAAAGTTTACTGGTGTTAACATTGCAGGGTCAAAATCATGGCAACTTGACTATGTCATGAAATACTAATGGGAAGTTCCTTAAAAGATGCAACTTTTACGCCTCCTTAAGTAAGTCATGCATCACTGAGTATTTTTTTTAAATGCTAATTCATAGTATTGGCTCCGACTGAATCGTCCGCCTTGCATAAACTACTGTGAAATTCCTCCACTGTGCTGCCTCAACTTCTCATTTGTCCATGTGCATTATGGATCAGATCTACAAAGACACTAAACACTGAGGAACAGGAAGAAAAGAGTTCAAATTGGGCTGAATTTTCTTTAGATATTTCAGGTTGTTCATATTTGTTCAGGTTATTCACATGTTATTGTTACAGGATAGTTTGTAAATGTAAATATTTTTATAATTTAATGTTATTTTTCGCACTAAAAAAAGAAAAAAAAATAAGTTGTTAATTCTCTATTTTTTTTTTTTTTTTTACTTAATTGTAGATTTTTTTTTTTTTTTTGCTTATTTAAAGATTTTGTGCTAAAATTGAGATTTTTTTTTCTGGGCTTAGTTCAAGATTTTTTTTACTCAACTGAAGATTTTTTTTTTGGCTTAATTGGAGATTTTTTTTTTTTTTTAACTTAACTGAAGATATTTTTGGCTTAATTGAAGATTTTTTTTACTTAATTGAATTTTTTTTTTGTTTTTTGCTTAATTCAAAATTTTTTGCTAAATTTGAGATTTTTTTTTGGCTTAATTCAAGATTTTTTTTTTTTGGCTTAATTCAAGATTTTTTGCTAAATTTGAGGGTTTTTTTGTTTAATTGAAGATTTTTTTTTACTTAATTTAAGATTTTTTATTTTATTTTATAATTATTTTTGCTTAATTCAAGGTTTTTTTTTTACTTAATTGAAGATTTTTTTTTGGCTTAATTCAAGATTTTTTTAAAAGTTTACTGGTGTTAACATTGCAGGGTCAAAATCATGGCAACTTGACTATGTCATGAAATACTAATGGGAAGTTCCTTAAAAGATGCAACTTTTACGCCTCCTTAAGTAAGTCATGCATCACTGAGTATTTTTTTTAAATGCTAATTCATAGTATTGGCTCCGACTGAATCGTCCGCCTTGCATAAACTACTGTGAAATTCCTCCACTGTGCTGCCTCAACTTCTCATTTGTCCATGTGCATTATGGATCAGATCTACAAAGACACTAAACACTGAGGAACAGGAAGAAAAGAGTTCAAATTGGGCTGAATTTTCTTTAGATATTTCAGGTTGTTCATATTTGTTCAGGTTATTCACATGTTATTGTTACAGGATAGTTTGTAAGTGTAAATATTTTTATAATTTAATGTTATTTTTTGCACTAAAAAAAGAAAAAAAATAAGTTGTTAATTCTCTATTTTTTTTTTTTTTTACTTAATTGTAGATTTTATTTTTTTTTGCTTAATTAAAGATTTTGTGCTAAAATTGAGATTTTTTTTTTTTTCTGGGCTTAGTTCAAGATTTTTTTTACTCAACTGAAGATTTTTTTTTGGCTTAATTGGAGATTTTTTTTTTTTTTTTTTTACTTAACTGAAGATATTTTTGGCTTAATTGAAGATTTTTTTTTTTACTTAATTGAATTTTTATGTTTTTTGTTTTTTGCTTAATTCAAATTTTTTTGTTAAATTTGAGATTTTTTTTTGGCTTAATTCAAGATTTTTTTTTTTTTGCTTAATTCAAGATTTTTTGCTAAATTTGAGGGGTTTTTTGTTTAATTGAAGATTTTTTTTTTTACTTAATTTAAGATTTTTTATTTTATTTTATAATTATTTTTGCTTAATTCAAGGGTTTTTTTTTACTTAATTGAAGATTTTTTTTTGGCTTAATTCAAGATTTTTTTAAAGTTTACTGGTGTTAACATTGCAGGGTCAAAATCATGGCAACTTGACTATGTCATGAAATACTAATGGGAAGTTCCTTAAAAGATGCAACTTTTACGCCTCCTTAAGTAAGTCATGCATCACTGAGTATTTTTTTTAAATGCTAATTCATAGTATTGGCTCCGACTGAATCGTCCGCCTTGCATAAACTACTGTGAAATTCCTCCACTGTGCTGCCTCAACTTCTCATTTGTCCATGTGCATTATGGATCAGATCTACAAAGACACTAAACACTGAGGAACAGGAAGAAAAGAGTTCAAATTGGGCTGAATTTTCTTTAGATATTTCAGGTTGTTCATATTTGTTCAGGTTATTCACATGTTATTGTTACAGGATAGTTTGTAAATGTAAATATTTTTATAATTTAATGTTATTTTTCGCACTAAAAAAAGAAAAAAATAAGTTGTTAATTCTCTTTTTTTTTGCTTAATTGAAGATTTTTTTTTTTTACTTAATTTTAGATTTTTTTTTTTTTTTTGCTTAATTAAAGATTTTTTGCTAAAATTGAGATTTTTTTTTCTGGGCTTAGTTCAAGATTTTTTTTTTTACTCAATTGAAGATTTTTTTTGGCTCAATTGAAGATTTTTTTGCTAAATTTGAGATTTTTTTGGCTTAATTGAAGATTTTTTTTTTTTTTTACTTAACTGAAGATATTTTTGGCTTAATTGAAGATTTTTTTTACTTAATTGAATTTTTTTTTTTTTCTTTTTTTTTGCTTAATTCACAAATTTTTTGCTAAATTTGAGATTTTTTTTGGCTTAATTCAAGATTTTTTGCTAAATGTGAGGTTTTTTTTTTTGTTTAATTGAAGATTTTTTTTTACTCAATTAAAGATTTTTTATTTTATTTTTCAATTTTTTTTGCTTAATTCAAGGTTTTTTTTTACTTAATTGAAGATTTTTTTTTTTTTTGCTTAATTCAAGATTTTTTTTTAAAGTTTACTGGTGTTAACATTGCATGGTCAAAATCATGGCAAATTGATTATATGATGAAATACTAATGGGAAGTTCCTTTAAAGCTGCAACTTTTACACCTCCGTAAGTAAGTTATGCATCATTAAGTATTTTTTAAAATGCTAATTCATAGTATTGGCTCCGACTGAATCGTCCGCCTCGCGTAAACTACTGTGAAATTCCTCCACTGTGCTGCTGTGGCTTTGTTTACCTCAGTGCTTTGAGGGAATTCCTCTCCCCCCAGAGTGCAATTTTGTCAAAGAAACTGCAGCAGCAAAACTGAGCCGTGTGGTTCTGTGAAGTAACCGAAAGGGCACAGTCTCTGCAGCCAGACTTTTTATTTCAATGGAGACTCTGTCGACAGAGATTACTCTCAAGGAAACTAGGGCAGTTGCTTCCGGTCAAGGATTGTGTCTGGCAGCCTGACCCACAGCTGCCGTTTCATTCTTCTTCTGTGGAGCTTTCTTTGCATTTTCACTTCCACTCACTCTTGCTGTGGACATGGTTCCTACAGGTTTTATTATAAGTTAAATTGAAGACCTTTTTAAGACGACTTAAAACAGAATTTAATGCCGATTTCACAGCCTATTTCACAGCTATAGTGGCAAAAATTCATGACTCCTAGAATTTAGGAAAACTCGTGTCAATCATGTTGAGAATGATGGTTTCTCCAACCAGGCTTTATTAAATTTACACTTCCACATGCTTACTTTTCACTTCTGTGATCATTTCTCACTGGGTGCTGCAAAGTTAGCAATAATTGGTTCCTAATTTTCAATTTTCGGGTTGGAACGGGTGAAACTGAGTCGACTAGTGTTGCTTTCTTTGCAGCTTGGATATTTAAGACACATTTAAACACAACACAGAGAACAAGTTTATGACAACATACCTTAAAACCTACCATATCAAATATAATACCTTTTAAAGATTTTTTTAAGGTATTGAATGCAGATTTGTAAATTGAAGACTTTTATGAGATTTTGAGATCCTGCGAGAATCCTGTTTAGTTTAGTGGTTGTTGCCTTATTGTAGGGGTGTCAAACATGCGGCCTAGGGGCAAAATGTGGCCCGTCAAATTTTCCAGTTCCAGCCCCTGGAATGTTTTTGCCAAGGGCAAAAATTCCACAGTCTTGAATTGAATTAAGCCAAAAAAACAAAAAAACAAAAAAAAGCTTTAATAAAGGTAAAAATCTTGAATTAAGCAAAAAAAAAAAAAAATAAATCTTCAGTTAAATTAAAAAAAAAAAAAAAAAAAAAAAAAATCATCAGTTAAGCCCCCCAAAAAATTGCAATTAAGTAAAAAAAAAAAAAAAAAATCTTCAATTAAGCCAAAAAAATCTCAAATTTAGCAAAAAATCTTCATTTAAGCAAGAAAAAAATCTTCAATTAAGTAAAAAAAATGATAAATCTTGAAGTAAGCCAAAAATTAAATCTTCAGTTAAGTTAAAAAAAAAATCTTGAGTTAAGACAAAAAAATCTTCAATTAGGTAAAAAAAAAAAAAAAAAAAATCTTGAGTTAAGCCAAAAAAAAAAAAAAAAAAATTCAATTAAGTAAACAAATCTTGAATTAAGCCAAAAAATTCTTCAATTAAGTAAAAAAAAATCTTGAATTAAGCCCAAAAAAAATCTAGAATTAACAACTTACTATTTTGTCTTTGTTTTAGTGCAAAAAATAACATTAAATTATGAAAATATTTACATTTCCAAACTATCCTGTAACACTAAAATGTGAATAACCTGAACAAATATGAACAACCTGAAATGTCTAAAGAAAATTAAGCACAATTTTATCTCTTTTCTGTCCATTCAACAACATAATTGCATTATCTGAAGAATGCATTGATAAATCTGCACCAAATTTATACTGTGGATGCATCTTGGCATGGAGCAAAAACCTATTAAAATAGCTGACCTTGACCTACAGTCGTCCTCAAAATTATTCATACCCCTGCCATTTTTTTGTAACTTTTTTGTTTTTCTGATGAAATGAATGAGTTTTGTCAAGTTTGTTTGTGACTTATATGTGATACACAAGTGAGGAAATAAGAACAAATGATACTTGGAGAAATACTTTATTTCAGGAGTATTTTATTAGAGGATTTCTAAAAAAAACGCCATGTTCAAAATGATTCATACCCTAGATTTATTAAGTCCAAAGTCTTTTCTTAATAGTCAATAGAGTAGCCTTTTTTCTTGATAATGGTTCCTGTAAGTGTCCACAAGTTCTCTTCTGTCTCCTGTGGGGTTTTGGTCCACTCTTCCTGGACCAAAGCGTCCAGCTGGGTCCGGTTGGATGGTCTCCTACCCATCACTCTGGTCTTTAGCTCCCTCCACAGATCCTCTAAATGATTTAGGTTAGGACTTTGACTGGGTCATGTCCTTGAACCACTACTGCACTACCTTGGTGGTATGCTTGGGGTCAGTGTCCTGCTGGGACATCCAATCAGGACCAGTCTAGAGTTCCTCAGCACTTTCACGCTGTCATCCAGGACGTTGATATGATTATGTTAAATTCATGATGCCTTGTAACTTCATGAGGTTTCCAGTGCCACTAGCAGAGAAGCATCCTAGCATTATAGGTTATAACCATAGCATTATGTTGCCACCAAAATAACTGAGGTATGAAGGTATCACAGACAACCATCCAGCCAGTATTGCACAAAGGAGTTCTCCATGGATGCAGACACAGGAAGATGGCATGACTCAGGATGAAACATCAGGAGGCTCATGTGGCATTTCCTAGAGCTCTTCTTAACCAAGATCCAAGCTTTTGGTCATCAATCCAGTGATCTGATGAAACAAAGATGGAGATGTTTGGGCACATGGATGTTGACTGCATATGAAGGAAGCAAGGAGAAGAACGCAAGCTGAACACAGCCCCAACCATCAAGCATGGTGGTGGCAACATAATGCTATGGGGTTGCTTTTCTGCTAGTGGCACCGAGAACCTCATCAAGATACAGGGCATCATGAAAAAGGAGGATTATATCAACATCCTGGATGACAATGTGGAAGTGTCTGCTGAGAAACTCTAGATTGGTCCTGACTGGACGTCCCAGCAGGACACTGACCCCAAGCATACCATCAAAGTAGTGCAGTAGTGGTTCAAGGACATGACCCAGTCAAAGCTCTGACCTAAATCATATAGAGAATCTGTGGAGGGAGCCAAAGACTAGCGTGATGGGTAGGAGACCATCCAACCGGACCCAGCTAGAGGCTTTGGTCCTGGAAGAGTGGACCAAAACCCCACAGGAGACAGAAGAGAACTTGTGGACACTTACAGGAACCATTATCAAGAAAAAAGTCTACTCTATTGACTATTAAGAAAAGACTTTGGACTTAATAAACCTAGGGTATGAATAATTTTGAACATGGCGTTTTTTTAGAAATCCTCTAATAAAATACTCCTGAAATAAAGTATTTCTCCAAGTATCATTTGTTCTTATTTCCTCACTTGTGTATCACATATAAGTCACAAACCAACTTGACAAAACTCATTCATTTCATCACAAAAACAAAAAAGTTACAAAAAATGGCAGGGGTAGGAATAATTTTGAGGACGACTGTACTTTTTCAAGGTCAAATGGCCTTGTGAAGTTATAATTAAGGATGTCCCGATCTGATCTACAGATCGGTATTGGCTGCCGATCTGGAATTTTTTAGAAGATCGGATTTAGTCACGAGATCAGGCTGATCAAGAGGCGGGGGGTAAAGACACATTCTGCTCCCTCAAATTAAAGTTTCTAAAGGTAGGGGAAAGGAAAGTTAGCTGCACAACAGCGAGAGACTTATAGGAATTAGTAAAATGTCAATAGGTTTCACATTCACTTTAAGGTCCGATAGTGATGCGTGAGTCGGACCCGTGGGGCTTTTGTGGAATTATTTGACCCCACCCAACCCGCCACACAAATTAACTGACATTCTTTTGACCCGTCCCAACTCAACCCGCAAATAACCTGCTGATGTCTGCGTCACAATCGTACGGCACGGAACACACCCCCATATAATCCCTGGACGGACCTCTCCATAGACACTCTACGGCCTACGGACCAAAACCGGCCAAAGGTTCTAATTTGTCCCACAGTATGAATTTGAAAAGTGCAAAAATGACACTGAAGTTATTAAGAGTCAAAGGTGTCAAACTTCTTTTAGTTCAGGTTCCACATTCAACCCAATTGTGATCTCAAGTAAAATAATAGCATATAAACTATAAATAACAACTCCAAATTTAAATCAAAATTTTATTGTAAAAAGTCAGTATTGGATCCGTATTGGCAAAACTAATCCTAAAAACATTCAAATCGGATCGGAAGCAAAAAAATCCAGATCGATACATCACTAAGTTATAATATCTGAGTACTTTCACATATAAATATCTATGTAACAATTTTACACAAAGACAATCTAATCTAAATTATAGGGCAGAATCGTACACTGTATTTGGTCGAGGGGGATTAAAAGTGTGCAGTACGTTATGTTATGCTGTTTGTGTATTCGTGCATGTTGTTCCGCATTTGTCCAGCAGTCGCCGCCAAAGTGTTCTGAGTATAGCAATGTTATTGTAAGGCCAAAATTCCAAAATTACTAATATCTCCCAAAATATCGGTCCTATCAACTTGCTGTTTGCTGTTTAGTCTGTTCCTTGACCAAAAATACATAAGCATGACAAACTGCAGTAGTCAGCTCAGTACGGATTTGGTGTGAATCCCCAGACACACACACACACACACACACACACACACACACACACACACACACACACAGAGGCCACTTGGCTTTTATAATATAAATAATGTGAGAGTGAGGGGAGGAGATCGACAGTGATTGAGGAGACACTGGGGAGAGAAACTCTGAGAACCAAACATGACTATAGGTTTTTCCAATGTCAAACTGGGTTATTGTTTAATCCACTCAGCTTGAAGATAAGGTAACACACACACACACACACACACACACACACACACACATACAGAGTCATAAATGCACAATACGAGGGAGCATAAGATGAGATGAAACAACATATTCCTGGAAATCAGTTTTTGCTTTGACCTCAGTATTGGATTCGCTTTCACACTGAATACCAATTACATTTCATCACCGTCCTCAGAACAATGTCCTTGAGAGAAATCTATGTGTTAAAATGTTACACCGGTCTGCGAGTAAAATGCTTCCACAATTTTACCACGTATGAGTCACTGATGAAGAAAAATCAAGTCATAAATGCAGATTGGCTGAAGTTTCCCAGATACAGTCTTGGTTCAAAATATGAAATTCGAGAATTAACAAAAGAATTGGTTTGACTCTAAAGGAATATTAGTGTCAGAGCTTCCAGAGCTACTTCAAAACACTGTCTGCACATGACAATACTTTCACTTTACAGGTTCTGTCTAGTACGACGGCGTATTAGGGCCACATAAGAAAAAAAAACACTTGTCACTATGAGAATACAGTTGTAATATTTTGAGAAGAAAGTCATTATATAATGAGAAAAAACTCATAGTTTAAAAAAAAAAAACAAAAAAAACCTCATTTAATGAGAATAAAGTCGTAATATTTCGAGAATAAAGTCATAATATAAAGAAAGTAAAGTCATAATATAATGAGAATAAAGTCATAATATAATGAGAGTAAAGTCATAATATAACGAGAGAAAAGTCATAACATAATGAGAGTAAAGTCATAACATAATGAGAATAAAGACATAATGAGTAAAGTCATAATATAATGAGAAAAAAGTCATAATGTAATGGTAATAAAGTCATGATATAATGAGAATAAAGTCATAATATAATGAGTAAGGTCATAATATAATGAGGATAAAATCATACTATAATGGTAATAAAGTCATAATATAATGAGAATAAAGTCATAATATAATGAGAATAAAGTCATAATATAATAGTAATAAAGTCAAAATATAATGGTAATAAAGTCATAATATAATGAGAATAAAGTCATAATATAATGGTAATAAAGTAATAATATAATGAGAATAAAGTCATAATATAATGAGAGTAAACTTATAATATAATTGTAATAAAGTAATAATATAATGAGAATAAAGTCATAATATAATGAGAATAAAGTCATAATATAATGAGAATAAAGTCATTATTTAATGAGAATAAAGTCATAATATAATGAGAATAAAGTCATAATATAATGAGAGTAAACTTATAATATAATTGTAATAAAGTAATAATATAATGAGAATAAAGTCATAATATAATGAGAATAAAGTCATGATATAATGAGAATAAAGTCATAATATAATGAGAGTAAACTTATAATATAATTGTAATAAAGTAATAATATAATGAGAATAAAGTCATAATATAATGAGAGTAAACTTATAATATAATTGTAATAAAGTAATAATATAATGAGAATAAAGTCATAATATAATGAGAATAAAGTCATTGTTTAATGAGAATAAAGTCATAATATAATGAGAGTAAAGTCATAATATAATGAGTAAGGTCATAATATAATGAGGATAAAATCATACTATAATGGTAATAAAGTCATAATATAATGAGAATAAAGTCATAATATAATGAGAATAAAGTCATTATTTAATGAGAATAAAGTCATAATATAATGAGAGTAAAATCATAATATAATGAGAATAAAGTCATAATATAATGAGAGTAAAGTCATAGTATAATGAGAATAAAGTCATTATTTAATGAGAATAAAGTCATAATATAATGAGAGTAAAGTCATAACATAATGAGAGTAAAGTCATAGTATAATGAGAATAAAGTCATAATATAATGAGAGTAAAGTCATTATTTAATGAGAATAAAGTCATAATATAATGAGAGTAAAATCATAATATAATGAGAATAAAGTCATAATATAATGAGAGTAAAGTCATAGTATAATGAGAATAAAGTCATTATTTAATGAGAATAAAGTCATAGTATAATGAGAATAAAGCCATAATATAATGAGAATAAAGTCATAATATAATGAGAGTAAAGTCATAATATAATGAGAATAAAGTCATTATTTAATGAGAATAAAGTCATAATATAATGAGAATAAAGTCATTATTTAATGAGAATAAAGTCATAATATAATGAGAGTAAAGTCATAATATAATGAGAATAAAGTCATAATAAAATGAGAGTAAAGTCATAATATAATGAGAATAAAGTCATAATAAAATGAGAGTAAAGTCATAATATGATTGTAATAAAGTCATAATATAATGAGAGTAAAGTCATAATATAATGGTAATAAAGTCATAATATAATGAGAATAAAGTCATAACATAATGAGAGTAAAGTCATAATATAATGAGAATAAAGTCATAACATAATGAGAGTAAAGTCATAATTTAATGGTAATAAAGTCATAATATAATGGTAATAAAGTCATAATATAATGGTAATAAAGTCGTACCCACTCATCGAATAATGTAGAACTTGGAACATTTGTGCAGTTCTACTTTCATTTGGATTTTACGCACAAAGGCCAAATACTGAGTCTATTAGCCCCGCCCACCATCAACACATTATCATTAGTCTAAAAACTTGAAAGTGAGTTTGCACACGTTTGGGTTTGTTTCGATGTAAAATTTTTCTGCCTGTTCCTCAGTGTTTAGTGTCTTTGCAGATCTGATCCATAATGCACACGGACAAATGAGAAGTTGAGGAA
This sequence comes from Sphaeramia orbicularis, assembly GCF_902148855.1. Lineage (NCBI taxonomy): Eukaryota > Metazoa > Chordata > Actinopteri > Kurtiformes > Apogonidae > Sphaeramia > Sphaeramia orbicularis. The sequence goes on along the minus strand of NC_043974.1, from coordinate 11,367,143 downwards.
AAATATTTTTTAAATTGCACTAAATTTTCTTACGTATTTTAATGAAAATTTCAGTTTTTTCAGGTTTTTTTTTTTTTTTTTTGGATAGTTTATAAAAGTAAGTTGTTTTTTTTTCATAATTTAATGTTTTTTTTACACTAAAACAAAGACAAAAATTTGGAGTTGTCCTTATTTATAGGTTATTATGTTATTATTTTTCTGGTCCGGCCCACTGCTGATCAAATTTAGCTGAATCTGGACCCTGAACTAAAATGAGTTTGACACCCCTGATTTAAACAATCCCTTTTCATCATGATGTCACTACATTTTTTAAAGCAAAAAACACCTTTTTTTTTTTTTTTTTTCCCAAAATACTACATAAAAATTGGATTACATATTATTTGATTTTTGCAGCCTGGCATATGTCAATGACTAACAGCAACATTAACCCTTTCATGCATACTGGTCACTCCAGTGGACAGTTCTTCTCCAGCTATTCTCTTGTATATTCATGGGTTTTGTTGTTTTAGTTCCATATCAGCCAACACAGTGGACGCTTATGCACCATCCCATAATAATACACTGACATTCAGACCATTACTGTAACGGTACTGTTCTAGATAAACCTGATCTGCAGTAACATGTTTGAGTGGAAATCAATTGTTATCTGTTAGGGAAAAAAAAGTGTTTTTTTTTTTTTTTTGCATATTATCTCCATGAAAAGAGTAATAACTAGCATTAGAATCTGTTAAAATGTGAGGAAACATCAGATTTTTTTTTTATTTCATTGTTTTCATATCACTTTCTGATATTGGGTTTTAAACACATTTCTTTACTTCAAAAATTAAATGCATGGGCATTTTTGTAACTCCACGAAAAAAAAAAAAAAAAAAAAAAAAAAAAAAAAACCTTGATCACATTGTTTTATTCATGCCTATGGAGGAATAAAAACACTCAAGAAAAAAATCTTAACTAAGGTTCTCATAATTAATGCATGAAAGGGTTAACAACATTAATAACTTAATTTAGACCCTCACCTCTCAAATGAAACCCAGATATCAGTAAAAGCAGGATTTATGCCGTTAATAGCTTACGGACCAAAAACAGTGGTTATAATGGAAGAAATAGATGCTAGTGTTGTAATTTTCTTTTGTTTACAATGTGCAAATTTTAGTTGATGGGCCAGAATTTTAAACATCATGCAAAAATGAACAACTTTTGAATTTGAACCTTATTTAAATTGTGAAAAATAATATGATTTTTTTTTTTTTTTTTTTTTTTTTTTTAACGCAAATTGCAAAGCGTGCCTAAAAAGCGCACCTGGATACCACAACATAAACGCAGTATTTGGATTGAATCAGCATGTTTGTTCCATCCTAAACCCATTAGTTCCATTCTTACCTTTTATAATAGATGTTATAGACATAGACACCGTGTGACTGAACATAAATTCCCACAGAACATTAGGCGTTAACATTTACATACTATTCTCAGCAGCCGGTGGGTAGAAGGTAATTCCTAAATATATCACGCAGGTCATAAAAGACGGAAATATTCATCAGGGAGCAAACACCTACTCTGACATTTCACTCCAGTCGCCTAATTGGACACACTGAGCATCGTAACAGACAATAATAACGTACTTGATTGTAGCGGAACACCTTCGCTGACAGACACTAAAGAATCATTAGAGTCAGACTTCAATGCACCTGCTATCCAAACAACAAAAAAATGGAAAAATACCATAACTACGCTGGTGCACAGACCTTGCGAAATGTCTAATCCTGCTGTAATAAGGCTTAGACGGTGCCATTAAAAGCAGATCAAATGTCAACTTAAGTCAATGTCGCTTTGTTCAGGTATTTACGCGACACAAAGTACTTGTCAATTACGATATTTACGACATGTCATATAGAGAGCTTCTGAAGTCCGACTCCTTTTGCTGTTAGAAAAGCTTTAGAAACAAGGCTTAAGCTGTCAGGGTATATCCCCGAAATTCCCCCCAATCCTCTGCTCTATAATAAAGTAAACTAGAAAAGCACTCTGAGAGCGCAGACCTCCGCCAAGGCAGATCAGTGCCCCCCCCCCCATCACCACCAAAATTTAATCATTTGTTTCTTGTGCCAGTATCAATATTTCCTGAAATTTTCATCCAAATCTGTCCATAACTTTTTGAAAGATCCGGATCAGTCTTTGCCATTTGATAGAACACCCCATTGTAAATCCCTGAGTCAAATTGCATGAGATTGGCACAATTCCCCCATATTGTGATTTCCACCATAAATATTAGTCCCATATTTATTTTACCTATATTTTAAGATTCCTTGACCATGAAAACATACCATTAGCAACTGGATTCATAATTATATCCTTATTAGTTCAGTAGTTATTCACGAAAATCACATTTCTCGTAATGGCGGTTTTCTTCTGGATCTAGCTCCTTAAGTATTAAAGCTACATGAAATCCGGTGGCATACTCCCGATGCGGAACTGACTGAGCTACACGATGGTGCTTGTCAGAAATTTCTACCTTTAATATTAAAGGCACAGTAGGCCAAAAAGTAAGGGCACCCCCATTTTTTATATAAATTGAGATAAAATCCGCCTTCTGGATCAGATCCGGATCAGCCTTTGAAATGTGATAGAGGACTCCATTGTCAGTTCCTGAGTGAAATTTCATGAGTTTTGGTCAATAATTAAGCGAGATATTGGGAAACGAAAATTTTGGCCCCATTTACCACAATGTTAACGAAAATTTCAAAGTGATCCAGAATCCAGGATTTCTTCCGGATCACCCCCAAAAGTTAATCATTTCTTCCTTATCCCATTTCCAACAAACCCTGAAAATTTCATCAAAATCTGTCCGTAACTTTTTGAGTTATGTTGCACACTAACGGACAGACAAACAAACCCTGGCAAAAACATAACCTCTTTGGCGGAGGTAATAAACGACACAATGTACAAAAGATACCAATTTAAGTGTTTTCAGAAAATAGAATGTGGATAGATTTAACCCTTTCATGCATGAATTATGAGAACCTTAATCAAGATTTTTTTCCTCTTTAGGTATGAAAAAAGCAATGTGATTTTATTTTATTTTTTTTTTTAATGCACCTATTTTTCATGTGGTTACAAAAATGTCCAGTCAGCTGGACACCATGCATTTACTGACATACTGTGAGAAAACTATGAAATACATTTTTAACCCTTTCATGCATACTGGTCACTACAGTGGTCAGTTGTTCTCCAGCTGTTCTCTTGTATATTCATGGGTTTTGTTGTTTTAGTTCCATATCAGCCAACACAGTGAACACTTACACACCATCTCATACCCTGACATTCATACCATTACTGTAACTTTGCTGTTCTTGATAAACCTGATGTGCAGTGACATTTGAGTGTAAATCAATTGTTATTTGTTAGACAAAATTTTTTTTTTTTTTTTTTTGCATATTATCTCCATGAAGTGAGTAATTACTAGTATTAGAATATGTTAAAATGTGAGAAGACATCAGATTAGCAGCATTAGAAATGATTTTATTTTATTGTTTTCATATCACTTTCTGATATTGGGTTTCAAACACGTTTTTTTACTTCAGAAATTAAATGTATAGATATTTTTGTAACTCTATGGAAAAAAAAAAAAAACTTAATCACATTGTTTTTTTATGCCTAAGGAGGAATAAAAACACTGAAGAAAAAAATCTTGACTAAGGTTCTCATAATTCATGCATGAAAGGGTTAAATGCTGCTAATCCACAGGTGTCAAACATGTGGTCCGGGGGCCACAACCGGCCCGCCAAAGGTTCCAATCTGGCCTGCAGGATGAATTTGCAAAGTGCAAAAATTGCCCTGAAGGTGTTAATAGTCAAGGGCATCAAACTCAAAAATAATAGCATAATAACCTAGAAATAATTACTCCAAATTTTCTTCTTTAATGTGAGAACAAGTAAAAAAAAAAAAAAAAAAAAAAAAAAAAAAATATATATATATATATATATATATACATGACATTATTTCTATAAATAATGGCAACACCAATTTTTTCTCTTTGATTTATTGCAAAGAACATTAAATTCTGATATCCTTTAACAATAAAATGTGAATAAACGGAACAAATATGAACAATCTGAAATATTTAAAGAAAAAAAAAGTGCAATTTTAACAAATGTTTTGTGCCTTGGTAGAGCTGATCTGTAATGCACATGTATAAATCATAAGTTGAGACATAATATTGATAAAATTGTGATTATTTTTCTTCAGAAATTTCTTTCTTTCTTCCTTTCTTTCTTTTTTTTTTTTTTTTTAAGATTATTCACATCTTTTTTGTTTTGGATCGTTTGTAAAATATAAAATAAAAAAAATAAAAAAAATCAGATTTTAAGGTATTTAAGTTATTTTTTACACTGGAAAATTTGGAGTTGTCATTATTTCTAGGTTTTTATGCTATTATTTTATTGGTTTGGCCACTTGAGATTCAATTAGGCTGAATGTGACCCTTAAACTAAAATGAGTTTGACACCCCTGTGTTAGTCTGTTCTCACATTTTAACATACTAGAAGCTCCTGAGACCCAGTAATGCATTTTTATCCTCTGTAGGGAACAAGAGTTTTACACCTTTATTATTAAAAAAAAAACAAAAAAACAAAACAAAACAAAATGCTGTCCACTGCAAAGGACATTCCATAAAAAAAAAAAAAAATCTATCTGAAAAAAGTGTTGCATCATGCTGTTTCCAATCAAGACAGTTATTCAATGTAAAAAAAGCCAAATTTTTTCCTTTCCTAGGTCTCAGGATGATAACACTAGTTATTACTCACTCAGACATGCCAAAAACAAAACAAAACAAAAAAAGTTTTAAAAAATCCCTGTTAGTATGAAATGTGACATTGTATAGAAATACCCATAACTGTTCATTTGATATTTGCAGAACATTATTAAATATGAGATGATCCAGAGGTGGCACCCACCACTCCCAGCCCTCAGCCCCCTGGTGGTCTGGCTGCAGTCTTTGGCAAGGGCAGTGGGAGGTAGCTGGCTTGAGCGCCCCCACCCCTATCTCTTTTATGAGAAAGATTCAAAATTAAAAATGGGCACTCCACATTGGACAGACTGTTTCCTGAATGGTCTGAGAGTGGTACAACTGTGGAGTGGACTACACTGCAAAAAAAACAACAAAAAAAACAGAATTTTCACTGTTTATTTTACAGATTTTTCCTGTATTTTTAAGACACAGAAAAATATCAATGAAATGACGAAAACAGACTGTGATTTTACATGTCAAATGTAAAATAACATGAAAAAACTGTAACTGTGAATAATCAAAAAAATTTGTATTTTTTTTAAATATTTTTTTTTTCTTTTTTCACAGAAAAATACAGTTAAAATACATTTGCAAATGTATCATAATTTCACAAATATTTCTTTTCTATTCATGAGATTAAACTGTTAATTTAAAGTTTTATACTGTAAAAAAATAATAATAAAATGAGATAAAATTACTGACAATTAACCGTTAAAGGAGTATTTGTTCTGTAAGTTTAACCAGACTTGTTTGTTAATTGACAAATATTTTGTGTAATTACAGGAGGTTTCACAACAAAAATGTTGAATAAATGTGTTTTTGTGAATGTATAACATGTAAGAGCACTGATAAACTGTCCTAATACAGTTTTTATCAGTGGATTGTACAACTGAGAGTCATTGAAAATGTTATGTTGAAAAAAAAAACAAAAAAAAAAACAAAAAAAAATATATATATATATATATATATATATATATATGTGTGTGTGTGTGTGTGTGTGTGTGTATACAGATACATATATATATATATATATATATATATATATATATATATATACATACAGGGTGGGGAAGCAAAATTTACAATGAACATTTAGTTGTTTTTTCTCAGCAGGCACTACGTCAATTGTTTTGAAACCAAACATATATTGATGTCATAATCATACCTAACACTATTATCCATACCTTTTCAGAAACTTTTGCCCATATGAGTAATCAGGAAAGCAAACGTCAAAGAGTGTGTGATTTGCTGAATGCACTCGTCACACCAAAGGAGATTTCAAAAATAGTTGGAGTGTCCATAAAGACTGTTTATAATGGAAGGAAGAGAATGACTATGAGCAAAACTATTACGAGAAAGTCTGGAAGATACTATTAAAGAAGAATGGGAGAAGTTGTCACCCCAATATTTGAGGAACACTTGCGCAAATTTCAGGAAGCGTGTGAAGGCAGTTATTGAGAAAGAAGGAGGACACATAGAATAAAAACATTTTCTATTATGTACATTTTCTTGTGGCAAATAAATTCTCATGACTTTCAATAAACTAATTGTTCATACACTGTCTTTCAATCCCTGCCTCAAAATATTGTAAATTTTGCTTCCCCACCCTGTACATACATACATATATATATATATATATATATATATATATATATATATATATATATATATATATATATATATATATATAAATTGTTTTAATACATGAAAATATTCTTTATTAAACATTAAAAAGTCAAAAAAAAAAAATTGCAAACTCATGTAAAGTTAGGGCAAAAATCTGTATTTTAAATATGGAAAATTACCGTATTTTTATGAGATGGTTATTTTCCTTTATTTAACAGTATTTTTTCAGCACCCCTGCTGCTGAAATAATAGTTTTTTTTTTTACTGTTTTGTTTTTTGTTTTTTTTTACAGTGTAGGTCTATATTTTAAAAAAGAAAAAAGAGGAGGGGGTAGGAGGAATACCCTCTGGCTGGTCACGGCTGGTCTGGTCCATATTAATTTAAATTAATTCATATAAACTCAAACAAATAGTAGCTGATACAAACACATTATTTCAAATAATAAATTATTTATCTCGTTGTATTGTGGCTGCCTTTGCCGCTACCGCCGCCACAATAACACTAGCAAATTAGACTATTATTACTATTATTATATATTTGTGTATTATTACAACAATTATTATTTCCTCCCTCTCTCTTTCTCTCTTTCATTCACACTCCCCTCTTCCCCTTTTCCCTATCGCCCCTAACCAAAGCTATATTGTTTAGTTTCTCTTTACATTTTTTGTCTTTTTCATTGTAATACGATGTTGTCATTGTTGTTGTTTGTCAATACTCTGTTGTTGTAGTTGTCGTTTTTCTGTTTATTTATTTGTTTGATTTTCCCTTTGTTTATGTGTTGTTGTTTTTCTGTCCACAATGTCTCATTAACTATCACTAAAAAAACAAAACACCAAGGAATGGTGGAAGTAATGTTTTCATCGGGGTTTGTCTGTTAGCAAGATAACTCAAAAAGTTATGGACGGATTTTCAGGAAATTTTCAGGAAATGTTGATACTGGCACAAGGAAAAAATGATTAAATTTTATCTCTGTCGCAAGAGATTAATGTGAACAACTGATCTTGTGTAGATTTTTTGCTGGTATTATTTGGGCGGTTGTTTATGATATTCTGTTCATGCTTTCTTTTCTTATATTCCTCATTGAATAGGTCTTATTTATTTTATAGTAATTTTGTTTGTTTGTTTTGTATTTTTCTTTTTCTTTTGCCCAGTTTACTCAGTTCTTGTTCTAGTTATTGTTACCTTTATAATAATCACCATGGTTGTTACTGTTAGTATTGTTGATATTTTCTCATGAGGGTCTTCGCCACCTTCTTCTTCCTTCTTCTCCCCCCTTCACACTCCCACCCCCCCCCCCTCCCTCCATTTCATGTCCGGCATCGAAATGTGGTTCAACAAAATTCATAATAAAGACAGTCGAATATCAAGGGGAGCTTCATATACTTTATGAAGTTTCCTTTGGCAAAGCAAATTTGTTCAGCACCAAAAGGAGCCAGACTACCATTCTGCTGTTATGACTTTGGTGGTGACCGGGGGTGGGTGGGGAGTGGGCGGACGGATTTTGATGAAATTTTCAGGAATTGTTGATACTGGCACAAGGAGCAAATGATTAAATTTTGGTGGTGATCGGGGTGGGGTGGGGGAGCTGATCTGCTGTGGTGGAGGTCTGCGCTCTCTGAGTGCTTTTCTAGTTTGCTGAAAAGATATTAGATATTTGTTGGACGATCAATATGAACCAAGTTTGATCTTGATTGGCTACTGTTTCCTTTAAGCTTTTACTTATAATGGGAAAATCTCAAATGTCTGTAGCAACAAAACTATTGGTTGAATTCATACTAAATTGGGTTTATAGATTACCAGTGACCCAGAATAGATGTGATTATATTTTGGAAAAGTAGGTCAAAGTTCCAATTTTTTATGAATTTTTAAGATCTTTTTTTCTCCCATTTAATTTGTATACAAGGAGAAATCTCAAATGTACACAAAAACATAAATTTTGTTTCAATTTACTTCAAACTTTACATATATATAGGTGCAGTTTTTTTTTTGTTGTTTTTTTTTTGGTGAAATTAACCCTCCTGTATCCCGTCCAGCAAGGCCCTCACTAAGCACCAAGTGTGTCTTTTTGGCACACTTGTGGAATAATGTAAAAAAAAAAAAAAATCATACAGTTTGTTTTTAATTAATTTCCACTTTTTTCTATTTCATCAACTTGAGCCGTAAATAAAAATACCAAATACTCAATAATTGTTACATTTTTTAACCCTTAAGATGCTGTGTTTGTTGTAAACAAACCATTTTTTTTGGATGGAAAAACACAAAAAAATTTTGTATTTTTTTTTCAATATACTACATAAAAAGTGGATCACATATTATTTGATTTTTTCATCCTGGCATATGCCAATGATTAACTCCAACACTGGTTAATTTGCATTATTATTTTTGGCGCTAGGTCAAATGTTCAAAAATACTAGCATCTGTCACCAAGTGTGCAGAAAATGCACACCTATAAATCAAACTATTAAATATTATATATTGATTTATTTTTCTGCTCTAATTTGATTTTATTTTTGTAAATCAAGGTCAGCCCTAATCATACAGATCAAATGGAAGAAATAGTGCGTTTTAGGCACACTTGGGAGACAGGTGCTAGTCTTGTAATTTTCTTTTGTTTACAATGTGCACATTTTAGTTGGTGGCCAGAATTTTAAAGATCATGCAAAAATGAACAACTTTTAAATTCTAACCTGATTTAAATTGTGAAAAATAATATGAAGTTTTTTAAAACGAAGTGCAAAGTTTGCCTCAAAGGTGCACCCGGATACCGGAGGGTTAACATCACATATTTCTAGCGACCCCACACATTCAAAATGGAGACATGTTTTCTTTGCTAAGATTGATTTATTTTTGATCATGTAATAGTTAGCTGTACTATGTTTCAAATAAATGCTAATTTTCGATGACATTTAGTCTATATAATGTATATTATTATGGACGGAGGCAGAAAAGCCAGGTGTAGATTACTGCACAAAGTGAGAATTGGATTTTCCTTGGTCAGGATATGTACAGTCAGTCCAGCTTGGATTTACAAGGCTGACAATTAATACTGAACAAACAAGAACTCAAACTATGAATTATGAAAGAGCTGCAGCATCTGAAACCGACCACAATGAACATTTGACAGATTTGACAAGCTTTTGTTGTCTTATTGATGTCCTATTGCAACAAGAAAAGCTCACAAGTTAAAAGCTTACTTACAGTATGTCCGTTTATGCTTCATGTTTATATAAATAGCCAATGACAGTATTTAACCGCAAATGTGAAATAATCTGCAAGTGTGGAAAACAATGTGAAAGACGTGTGTTGCAATGAGAAAAAGCTTATATGGTGTTAAAATTAGAACAAGTCAAACACACTAGAATACAAGGGAAGTCAGGCTTTTATTTGGTAGAGCTGTATTTGTTGAAAGGACAGTGAGACATAGACTTTTTGCTTGTTGATATAGAATTGGAACATAGTCCAAATTTAAAATATTAAAAATGTGTGTTTTTAAGAATTTGGAATATTTCCCAGTATTTGAGTGTTTGAAACTGTTTTGTTATTTGATCAAATAAAGGTTTTCTTTAAACCAACAAGTGTGTCTCAATATACAAGCAACTTTCACCCTGAACACATTCTATAGACCAGTGGTTTCCAACCTTTTTTGGCTCATGACCCCCTTTTAACACCACAAATTTCTGGCGACCCCAGACATTCAAAATTATTTTTTGCACGATTAATTTGTTTTTGATCATGTAATAGTTTGCTATACTATGTTGCAAATAAATATTAATTTTAGAGGACATTTAGTCTATATAATGTATATTATTATGGACAGAGGCAGAAAAGCCAGGTGTAGAGTACTGCACAAAGTGAGAATTTTATTTTCCTTGGTCAGGATATGTACAGTCAGTCCAGCTTGGATTTCCAAGGCTGACAATTAATACTGAACAAACAAGAACTCAAACTATGAATTATGAAAGAGCTGCAGCATCTGAAACCGACCACAATGAACATTTGACAGATAAACAGAACCACAGCGCTTCAGTTTCAGCTTCACAGTTTGTCATGTCTGTTATGGATTGGGATTGTCTCTGTCAACTCACTGTATATTTTCTATTAGTAATTTTTTTAAAAACAATTTTATCAATTACTAGAAATTTCTGGCAACCCCACGTGGGGTCCCAACCCCAAGGTTGAAAAACACTGAGGTAGAGGATCTTTTCAAAGAGCGACTGTGTTAGTTAGAGGAAAAACTACTGACAGATTTATGACAACTACCCAGGGTTCGGCCGGTTTCCATCCAACGTATAATACTATGGGGGTACGGAGCACTGTGGACCGACGCCAGCAGAAGTGAAAACGAAACTTAACACTCATTTCTCTTTTCTCTATCTCTTGAAGCTTCGTTTTTAAACCTTACTAGCAAAAACGCTGCAATGTTAGTATCCACATTAGTATTACCTCTCTCATCTCCATGTTTGTTATTACTGACTTTCTTCTTCTTCTCAAAAAACTTTACTTTTCTTCGTGGTATTTGCCCAGTATGGTTAATTAAGAGCGGCGCCCCCTGGTGGATTGATTGAGAAACGCTCATTCTAACACATTAAATGTCACTTTGTTCCAGTCAGACTAATGACAACGACAATAAAGCATATTTACAAAAGGAACTAAGAACTGGGATGGGATTATTAAGTACTCATATCAGTACTCGGTATCGGCAAGTACTCAAATGTAAGTACTTTAACCCTTTCATGCGTAAGTCACTCCAGTGGACAGTTATTCTCCAGCTGTTCTCTTATATATTAATAGGTTTTGTTGTTTTAGTTCCATATCAGCCAACACAGTGGACACTTACACATCATCTCATATCCTGACATTCATACCATTACTGTAACTTTGCTGTTCTTGATAAACCTGATGTGCACTAACATGTTTGAGTGTAAATCAATTGTTATTTGTTAGACAAGAAGGGTTTTCTTGCACATTATCTCGATGAAGTGAGGAATTACTAGCATTAGAATATGTTAAAAATGTGAGAAGACATCAGATTAGCAGCATTAAACATGTTTTTATTTCATTGTTTTCATATCCCTGTCTGATATTGGGTTTTAAACACATGTTTCTTTACTTCAAAAATTAAATGCATGGATATTTTTGTAACTCCACAGGAAAAAAAAAACCTTGATCGCATTGTTTTTTTCATGCCTAAAGAGGAATAAAAACACTGTATAAAAATATCTTGACTAAGGTTCTCACAATTAATGCATGAAAGGGTTCACTTGTACTCTTTCTGGAAAAAAGTGGTATCGATCCATCCCTACTCTTAAGTAACATGCTCTGTGTTTCGTCACATACTAATACAATTAGGGGTGTAATAACAGTTATCATGTACTATTTACACTCAACAAAAATATAAACGCACCACTTTTGTTTTTGCTCCCATTTTTCATGAGCTGAACTCAAAGATCTAAAACTTTTTCTATGTGCACAAAGGCCTATTTCTCTCAAATATTGTTCATAAATTTGTCTAAATCTGTGTTAGTGAGCACTTCTCCTTTGTCCTTTGCTGAGATAATCCATCCACCTCACAGGTGTGGCAGATCCAGATGCTGATTAGACAGCAGGATTATTGCACAGGTGTGATTTAGGATGGCCACAATAAAAGGCCACTCTAAAATGTGCACTTTTACTGTATTGGGTGGTCCAGAGGGGTCAGAAAACCAGTCAGTATTTGATGTGACCACCATTTTCCTCGCACAGTCTTCTTCATGAATTCTCTGAAACAACTTTGGAGATGGCTTATGGTAGAGAAATGAACATTCAATTCACAGGCAAAAGCTCTGGTGGAGATTCCTGAAGTCAGCATGACCATTGCATATTCCCTCAAAACTTGTGACATCTGTGGTATTGTGCTGTGTGATAAAACTGCACATTTTAGAGGGGCCTTTTATTGTGGCCAGCCTAAGTCACACATGTGCAAACATCATGCTGTCTGATCAGCATCTTGATATGCCACACCTGTGAGGTGGATGGATTATCTCAGCAAAGAAGAAGTGTTCACTAACACAAATTTAAACAGATTTATGAACAATTTTTGAGAGAAATAAACCTTGTGTGTACACAGAAAAAGTTTTACATCTTTGAGTTCAGCTCATGACAAATGGGAGCAAAAACAAAAGTGGTGCGTTTATATTTTTGTTGAGTGTACGTAGAAATTTCAAGGAAAAAAACGTGAAAAATACTGTTACTGTCTGTACTTCAAATTATACCGTGATGCAAATGAACAGACTATAGCCTCCAGTTTTCACAGTGAGAGATTTCTGTCATTGCTAATGCCATTTAAACCCACACACTCTGTGCCCTTTCTTTTTGATGATGATGAGTCAGACAACAGTGATCGTCATGTTCTGCAAAACAAATTCTTTAAGTGACTAGGTAGATGACAACAAAGCAGGAAGGTTTAGAGCCTTGAGTGCCTCTTGATCTCTAAAAATACCACATTTCAGTGATGCAAATTGCAGTAGTGCCAGATCTGACAAAATATGGTGATTTAGTTCTTCGTTTTGACTGTTGCTAAGAGCTTAAACTTGGGGACAATAACTGTTAATTCTAACTTTTCAAAAGGTTCAAAAGGGCAATATTGAGTGAAATAATTGCTGCGGTCATTGATTAGACCGGCTGTTACTGCTATCCGAGCAAACCTGGGTATAATTGTCACAGAACTGGGATAATGGCTGATAAGAGTGACAGGCTCTGTTTTCTGAAAAGAGGTAATTCGTCATTGTCCCCAGACATGAAAAAAGACCATTATTAGCACCGGGATAGGGTGGGTTCTAAAATTGTGAGCACATAGAGGTGCTGAAACTCTGAAATGAAAATTCAGTGTCACAGTGGATGACAGAGCCACCTTGCAGAAGATTGATCTTGTGGCTCAAGGACACGTCGGCACATCAGTACAAACAGACTCATCAGCTAAGATGCATCAGTGTTGACTAAAATTTACTTAGGGGGTCAAATGAGTGGCCATTTTTGTCAAAAAAAAAAAAAAAAAAAAAAAAAAGAAAGTTGTAAGAAATGCGTAGAACTGTGTTGAAATAATGCAAATCCATTTGTGCACAGACTACTGATATTATTTGACAGTGGAAGCTATATTTTCAGAAATATTGGATTTTGAATAGCACGTGTATGTGAAAACTTTTTGCTGGTGGACGGACGTGACATTACCCATGATGCTCTGGTCAGTACCAGTACTTTATTAGTAATAAACTTATATATACTGAACAACAAAAGAAACACAAGTTTTGGTCGTTAATTTAGGCAAGAGTTCAGCTGTCCTGTTGAGTTGTCAACTGAGATAAACATTACAATAAGTGAGTTGTAACCATTTTTTGCAGGCAAACACGACCACGAGTGGTGTTGAGCACGTGTACAAAGTATCGGAGGTGCGGTACCTTTTGAGTGATATGGTAGTGGGAGCAACAAATGGGAGTGGCAATTCCCTTTGTTTATCCGGGGGCTATAAAAAGAAATGGTAAGATTCAAAAGTTACTGCATCACCACGATGCCTCGCCTTAACGATAATCTGAGAGAACGCGCCATTGGTATGCCTGATGCTGGTTTAACGGCTCGCAACGTTGCCAGATGTCTGCAAGTGCACGAGTCCACCATCAGTAGGCTGAGGACACGATTCCGTGACACAGGGACCACTCGGGACAGACCAAGATCCGGAAGACCACATGTGACCACCCGTAATCAGGATCGCCATATTCGCTTGGCCCATCTCCGTGACCGTCAACTCAGTGCTACAAGGACAGCAAGTGTTAATACTGATTTTAATGCTTAATGCTGACCATAAGTTTTGTTTTCCTGGCTCCTCACAACTATTAGTTTGTCAGACACCTGTGTCCTTCAAAACATGAATGTTTCTCTCAGTCAGCTTCTCAATTCTGCATATTGTAAGCTACTTTATCTCTAAAGATAGCACAATGTACAATTTGACCTTTTAGCCCATAGCAGAGCATGAGCTCTCTCAGTTCTGGAATTCAACAAAGAGTTACTTTCCCAAACTTCCCAGAATGACTACGTCATATTAACCAATCCCATGTAAGCTTAGTACAGCCTCTATAAGTTAGACTGATTTTCTGTATTAGGTAGAACTGACTCTTGAGAGAGGGCGAAGCTTTGTCTGTCAGTTTTCTCATTTGTGCACAAATAAACGGATTGTCTGATTGAAGCAAATCCATTCTCCACAAAGTCTTTGTTGTTTTCCAACCATCACACAAGAGTGACCCACTGTAAATTTCCCAGCTGGATATAAATATCTCATATGAAACCAATATTCATAATAAAACTCCCATATAAACCAATACTGAAACAAACTTGCGTTTCTTTTGTTGTTCAGTATACTTACTATTGCGAATTCTCCTCTTATTCATAAATGTTAGTATTGTGGCTCTAAAACAATTTTTTTTTAATGCCCATCTTCTTTCCTTTTGTTCTTCCACATAATATCAACCTCTACAGAAACACAAACATCAGCTGTTTTCATCGTGGTAGACCATGTACAACAGGAAATCGGACTGAGTATGTGATGAGCAGTAGTAGTCACTTCCAAACTGTAATACATTACAGAAGTGTTAGTGAGGACATGCACACTCTGTGTAACATAAACAGAGCTGCAGTCTTATCCCTTCCAGTTTTTGTCATATGGGACCTTAAAAAACCGTCTTGTCACTGGCAAAAGATAAATGTGACTTTTTCATTCTGTTTCAGCCACATCCAGCAGAGGTTAGAGATTAGACACACCTGTAATGTTCTACCACACCTGAGGCTATTGGCTGGACTGGGTGGGTATATGACAAGGATGGAAACTCTGAGCTCAGTTTGGTTTTATCACAAAACAGTGAACATCTCCGTCTGACATCCCTGTGTTCTGGGGTTTTAAGGAACAGATCTGTATTGTGGTCTTTAGGTTTATTTGGCCCCCACCCCACCATCCAGTGACTCCCTCTTTATCCTTGGTTTTGGTTCCATATTTTTTAAATAGAATTAGTGTGTAATGATGTTTTTTTGTTTGTTTATTTTTTAATTTTACCTGAAATGAACCCTTTTAAATGCTTGTATTTGTCCAGAAGGGTCTGATGGACTTTTGGTATCAATTGGCGTCCATCTATAAACAATTTTTCAAGAATCTTCTTCTTCAAAACCATTTGTTGTGGAACATCTTTGTGGTAAGGTCTACCAAGTTTGTTCAAAGAATTGGGCAATATCGATTTTTGAATTTTCTATGAATTTTTTTTTTTAATTTTTGAAATCCTCATTGGTTTATAATGGGACAGATTTGAAAGTGCTGTAACTTGAAAGCAGTTTCAGATATTGATATAATCACTATTGGCGATAGATAGGAAGTCACACACGGGTTTTCATTTGGTGCCATGACCTTTGACCTTGAAAGGTCAAACCCAGTGTCATCTATGTCCAGACTTCTAGAAGCTTCTTCTCCAAAACCATCAACCAGAATCAATCGAAAGTCACAGCAGAGGTTCTTCAGGGTAAGGTTT
Organism: Sphaeramia orbicularis; assembly: GCF_902148855.1. Lineage (NCBI taxonomy): Eukaryota > Metazoa > Chordata > Actinopteri > Kurtiformes > Apogonidae > Sphaeramia > Sphaeramia orbicularis. The sequence goes on along the minus strand of NC_043974.1, from coordinate 11,351,192 downwards.
AGCAAGTTTGTAGAAAGAATTGAAAAATATTGATATTTGAATGTTTTCATGAATTTTTGAACATTTGAAAATCCCCATTGGTTTATAATGGGACAAATTTCAAAGTGTTATAACTTGAAAGCAGTTGGAAATATTGAAATAATTACTATTGGCAAAAGATAGGAAGTCATATATGTGACTCCCTGAGGAGAACATATGATGTTTTTGTTAGTTTCCCTTAATTCTTTCTCTCATATATATGAAACCTAAGTATGCCATTATCTCCATACATGTGTTTCAGATTAAAATAACACTTAACTACTCGATGCAGGGAGAGAAATGGAAGAAAAGGAGGTAGAAAGAGAGAAACCAGCAATACAGAGTCCCACCAGGGGGACTCCTGGTGGACCACCAGGCCTATCTAGGTGGCAAGAATGAAAGACACATATCAAATCTGGGTCCAAAATAAGTGAATTGGAAACCCATGACTTATCCTCTGGACCATAAACCTCACAGTCAACCAGGAACTGGAGAACACAGCCGGTGAAGGTCGAGTGATAATCAATGAGCCGGGGGGGTGGAGGAGCTTGGCTGGAGGGTCGGGGGCACTGGAGGTGAAGGGATTCAGTAATGACACATGGAAGACTGAGTGAACATCGAGAGAGGGTGGAGGCTTCAGCTTCACAGCGGCAGGGTTGAGTACTTTAACCATTTCAAACGGTCCAATGATGTCATGGCCAATTCATAGAGGTGAGGATACTGGGTTTTACATACCTCCTCTTCAACTCTTGGAATGTTGACATCTACCAGGTAGCGATATATGCTATATTGCCAAAAGTATTTGCTCACCTGCCTTGACTCACATATGAATTTCAGTGCCATCCCATTCCTAGTCTATGGGTTCAATCTGACGTGGGTCCACCCTTTGCAGCTATAACAGCTTCAACTCTTCTGGGAAGGCTGTCCACAAGGTTTAGGAGTGTGTTCATGGAAATTTTGGACCATTCTTCCAGAAGCTCATTTGTGAGGTCACACACTGATGTTGGACAGAAGGCCTGGCTCTCAGTCTGCGCTCTAATTCATCCCAAAGGTGTTCTATGGGGTTGAGGTCAGGACTCTGTGCAGGCCAGTCCAGTTCATCCACCCCAGACTCTGTCATCCATGTCTTTATGGACCTTGCTTTGTGCACTGGTGCACAGTCATGTTGGAAGAGGAAGGGGCCAGCTCCAAACTGTTCCACAAAGTTGGGAGCATGGAATTGTCCAAAATGTCTTGGTCTGCTGAAGCATTCCCAGTTCCTTTCACTGGAACTAAGGGGCCAAGCCCAGCTCCTGAAAAACAACCCCACACCATAATCCCCCCTCCACCAACTTTACACTTGGCACAATGCGGTCCCACAAGTATCGTTCTCCTGGCGACCACCAAACCCAGACCTGTCCATCAGATTGCCAGATGGAGAAGCGCGATTGGTCACTCCAGAGAACGCGCCTCCACTGCTCTAGAGTCCAGTGGCGGCGTGCTTTACACCACTGCATCCAGCGCTTTGCATTGCACTTGGTGATGTATGGCTTGGACGCAGCTGCTCGGTCATGGAAACCCATTCCATGAAGCTCTCTGCGCACTGTTCTGGAGCTAATCTGAAGGACACATGAAGTTTGGAGGTCTGTAGCGATTGACTCTGCAGAAAGTTGGCGACCTCTTCGCACTATGCGCCTCAGCATCCGCTGACCCCGCTCCGTCAGTTTACGTGGCCTACCACTTCGTGGCTGAGTTGCTGTCGTTCCCAAACACTTCCACTTTCTTATAATCCAGCTGACAGTTGACTGTGGAATATTTAGGAGCCAGGAAATTTCACGACTGGATTTGTTGCACAGGTGGCATCCTATCACAGTTCCACGCTGGAATTCACTGAGCTCCTGAGAGCGACCCATTCTGTCACAAATGTTTGTAAAAACAGTCTGCATGCCTAGGTGATGATTTTATACACCTGTGGCCATGGAAGTGATTGGAACACCTGATTCTGATTATTTGGATGGGTGAGCCAATACTTTTGGCAATACAGTGTATGGTCTTTGAGGCACCGGACTAGGTCATAAGTGTCAAACATGTGGCCCGGGGCCCTTTTGATGAATTTGTGAAATGCAAAAATTACACTAAGATATTAACAATCCTTTTAGTTCAGGTTCCACATTCAGAACAATTCAATCTCAAGTGGGCAGGACCAGTGAAATACTATCAAAATAACATATAAATAATGACAACTCCAAATTTTTCTCCTTGTAAATGTAAATATTTCATGTATTTACACAAAACAAAGTATAATGTAGTATAAAATAAGTATAGTATAAAGTAAGTAAAGTATAAAATGTGAATAACCTGAACAAATATGAACAACCTGAAATGTCTTAAGAGAAGTAAGTACAAACAATATTCTACTTGTTATTAAATGTTTTGTGTATTTGTAGATCCACTGTGATCTGTAAGTTATAATGTACATGTGTCAATGATAAACTGAGGCAGAATATTGTTAAAATTACGCTTATTTTTTCAGTTTGTTCATGTTATTCACATCTTTTGAAAGGATAATTTGTAAATATAAACCTTTTCAAAATGAAAATTAACTTTTTTCACTCTAAAACATAGAGAAAAGTTTGGAGTTATATTACTATGTTATTATTTTACTGGTTTGGCTCATTTCAGATCTAATTTAGCTGAATGTGGCCCCTGAACTAAAATGAGTTTGACACCCCTGGACTAGGTTGTGACCCAGCTGCCTCACAGTGTTACATGTTATCAAGGTCTACACTCTGCATGAAATTGCATGGCGCAACATTTTCATTAGCGGTATCACTTTTGAGGCTGATACCCTCTTCTTAGCTGAAACCTTGACGGTGACTTGATGGAATGGGGAAAAAATACAAATAACATCCTTTATTCTTTCATACGCTGACGCTGTTGGAGGGGTGATATCAGCTGTGGCAAGGCAAATCTATTTGTACAGCATCATTCAAACACAAGGCAGTTCAAAGAGCTTTACAAAGGTACAGGAACATATTAAATTACCCAGGACAATAGCAGAATAAAACATCGAACAGTGAGGCTAGGGCTGGCGCAAAGGACCTCTGAGGTCTTACAAATGCTCCAACATAAGGAATGTGCTGTTCCATTGTGTCCACCTCGATGATCATTTTGTAGCCCTTCCTTCCCATTTGCTGCTAGAGCTGAACTAGAGTCCAAGAAAGTTTTGTCTATATTAGGGATGTCCCGATCCGATCTACAGTTCGGTATCGGCTGCTGATCTGGCTTTTTTAGAAGATCAGATCAGATTTAGTCGGGGGGGTGGGGGTGGGGGGGTGCTAACGTCCAGCCCTGTTGAGCCGCATTATGTAATAAATTCCCATTATGTAATAAAAGTTCAAAATGTAATAAGAATGTCACGTCATCTTGTAATAAAGCCGCATTATGTAATAAACTGATGCATTTTGTAATAAACTACCTCAATGCATTATGTAGTAAAATTTTTTTTCGCATTATGTAGTAAGTTATTACAATTTGAGAAGTTTATTACAAAATGCACTTGACACATTTTTATTTTCAGGAAAATGTAATGCGCTAAATTAATCTTTAAACTGTGTAGTTAAAGTTCTGATTACATTACCTGTAGCTGCTGTGACTAATTTCTTCTAAATGGCTCTGAAATTATATTAATTTGGATTGTTATTACAAAATGAACCAACCATGTTATTACATTTTTTTAATAAAAATGTGTCAAGTGCATTTTGTAATAAATTTCTCAAATTGTAATAACTTACTACATAATGTGAAAAAAAATGTACTATATAATGCGTTGACGTAGTTTATTACAAAATGCGGCTTTATTACAAGATGACGTGACATTCTTATTACATTTTGAACTTTTATTACATAATGGGAATTTATTACATAATGCGGCTCAGGAAGGCCCCCTCAAATTATAGTGATGGGACTTTTGGCTCTTTGAAGGGAGTCGTTCACTGAAAAGAGTCGTTCAAAAGACTGGCTCTTTTATGTTTTTTGCATTATTTTGAAACACCAATGTTTTAATGACTAAATAGGCTACATGTGATGATTAACATTACATTTTAAAGGTGTTTAATTGGCGCGGCAGTAAATATTATCTCACCGTAAAAAAGAATAGTTAGTTCAAATGTGTGGGCTAAATACATGACATGAGAGGTGACATTAGGCAAATGATGGAATTGGACAAAAAAACATCACGGTACATTATGTGGACTAGTCTGTAGCCTAAAAATGAAGAAGAAAATAAAAGATTTTCTTATGATATAACATTTTATTCTCCTCAAAACAAGAACAATAAATGTGTGTAAACATACGGAAGAAATTGCACAAAACACAAAAGCGATTAACCACTGCAATTACTTAAATACCTTAACAACTGTTGTGCATTTTCCCTCAGAACAAGAACAATAAATGTGTGTAAACATACGGAAAAATTTCAAACTGTTGTTTTTTTGCTAACTTCTTGCCATGAGACATGCGCAGTGTGCAAGAACTCTTTTTTTTCTGCTCAAACATTCTCCTCCTGCCCAATGCCTCCCCAGTGATGCTAAATTGGCAGGTAATCAGACACTCCCTCCTTCAAAAAAAAAAAAAAAAAAAAAAAAAAAAGGCTCTTTGCAAAGACTCGGTTCCCATCGTTCATTTCAAAGAGCCATTCAAAAGATTCGATTCGTTCGTGAACGTCACATCACTATCAAATTAAAGTTTCTTGAGGTAGGGAAACGCTGCACAACAGGGGGAGGCTTAGAGGAACTAGTAAAGCATCTATAAGTTTCACTTTCACTCTGCACTTGTACTCATTCTGAGGTCTGGTTGTGATGCGCAAGTCTGGTTTTTTTCAACCCGCGGGGCTTTGGTGGAATTATTTGACCCGACCCAACCCACCCCACAAATAAACTGACATTCTTTTGTCCCACCCCAACCCCACCCGTGAGTAACCCGCTTCACGTCTGTTAGAAAAGTATAATATTTGACTATATTCTGTAAACACCAGGGGCCTCATGTATAAAGACTTGCGTGGCTTTCATACTGAAACCTGGCAAACGCCCAAATCCAGAAAAGTCCGAACGCACAAAAAAATCCAGATGTATAAAACTGAGCATACGCCCGAATCCAAGTACATTTCCTTTATACATCTCAATCAGGGTGGAATTGAGCGCATATGTTGGAGTACCTGACTCCTCCCTCTCCATGCCCTCATTTAAATATGCAAATTAGTATAAACAAGGTCTGCAGGTGGGATTCCCCTCTCTGTGTGATCAGATGATGACGTCAAGGTGGACGCGAAGCGGAGGCCAAAACAGGCGGAAGAAGAAAAGAGACGAACTGAGACTGTTTGAGCAGAAAGTCGACGATATTGTGGGTGACACTGTTCTCACAAGGCTGACTCGGATCACCCCCAAGGTAAATATACAGGGTGGGGAAGCAAAATTTACAATGAACATTTAGTTGTTTTTTCTCAGCAGGCACTACGTCAATTGTTTTGAAACCAAACATATATTGATGTCATAATCATACCTAACACTATTATCCATACCTTTTCAGAAACTTTTGCCCTTATGAGTAATCAGGAAAGCGAACGTCAAAGAGTGTGTGATTTGCTGAATGCACTCGTCACACCAAAGGAGATTTCAAAAATAGTTGGAGTGTCCATAAAGACTGTTTATAATGGAAAGAAGAGAATGACTATGAGCAAAACTATTACGAGAAAGTCTGGAAGATACTATTAAAGAAGAATGGGAGAAGTTGTCACCCGAATATTTGAGGAACACTTGCGCAAGTTTCAGGAAGCGTGTGAAGGCAGTTATTGAGAAAGAAGGAGGACACATAGAATAAAAACATTTTCTATTATGTACATTTTCTTGTGGCAAATAAATTCTCATGACTTTCAATAAACTAATTGTTCATACACTGTCTTTCAATCCCTGCCTCAAAATATTGTACATTTTGCTTCCCCACCCTGTATATGTAGTATTTGTGCAAGTCGCACATTAGTTCATTCTATGGGTCATACAACAGTCTGATCACAGCCAAACAAGATAAAGGTTCATGCGTAATCATGTCAGGAAATCAAAGACTTTGACTCATGTTTATTCACTCAAATTATTATTTTCCAACAATGAGACAGAAGATGGTGAGACGCAGTATCATCCTCCTGTCACAGAGATGTTAGCTGGTCCTCCGGTCCGCCACAGCCCACTGCTGATGCCCGTCCGACTGGTGTTCTGTCGACACCTGCATGGATCCGTGCTGACCGGAGTCACAAGAGTACATCGTGAGGACAATCGGCGGTGTCTATGAGCAACTGGACCGACTAATAAATGTTGTCACAGACATGAACACTGCATTAAATGCATTTATAAACCAGTGAATTTTGGGTCCTTGTCTCTTTATATGGTTGTTGCTTAATGCCCTCCCAGGCAGGACTGGCATTGACGGGTCCAGGGTCTGGTTGGTTCTGGTTCTGGTGGGTGGATGTGCTGCTCTGACAGCAGGATGATGTGTCGGTGTGTTCATTGTTCATCTGTGTATCTCCGATGTGCCCAACAATCGGAGGAATGACTTTTTTCACATTATTAACAGTTTCCCAGTGTCACCTCTAGGTGTCGCCAATGGTTCCAAAGCACTAGAAATGTGCGTACGCCAGCTATGGACTTGGTGTGGAGGACCGCCCATTTCCATGGTCATTTCACTCTTTACACATCTGAACGTGAGCGTGGAAAAGGGCGTACGCCAGGTTTTTGTGCGCACGCACGCTTTATACATGAGGCCCCAGGTGTCCAGAGCACGAGTCATGGATGGGTTATGGTGACATATTCTGTAAGGATGTCCAGACATATCCACTCAGGATGTGTCCACCATTTCTTTGCTATCTGCTTGTTGTCCATCCAGTTTGGGACCAGAGCAGGCTGCTGACCTTGAGGAGATCAGGCCATAGTGTAGGTGGGAGAAGAGTACAAACGCGGTCACTGAACCCATGCATCACCGTGTTTTGGATACCTAAGCCAACGGTGAACTTGATCGACGTCATTATGTTTGTACACTTGGACCAATGGTTGTAATATTCATGTTCTTTTATAAGATCTTAAACTTCCTGGTGTTAGTCAGTCAACTGCTGCATCTCGCTGTATGTACTTGACTCCTTGCAAGTGAAATCTTCAGATTCCAAAATCCAGTGACTCCGTCTTTTGTCTCAGCGTGTATCACAGAATTTTTCTATCAACATCACTAACGCACGGCACCAAACGCACCCACCATATAATACCTGGACGGACCTGTTCATATACCCACTACAGCAGTGGAAAATATAAGGTTCTAATTGGACCCACAGTATGAATTTGGAAAATGCAAAAAATAATACTAAAGTTATTAAGAGTCAAAAGTGTCATAGTTGTTTTATGCCGCGTTTCCACTACGTGGAACCAGCTCGACTCGGCTTGGCTCAACTCGGTATTCCTGGAGAGCGTTTCCATTTCGAGACACTACCGACTTTACAGTACCTGGTCGTTATAGTGATGCAGCGCATAACTTCCGTGTTGTCTGTTCAGAGAGTTGCTGATAAACTCGCTCGTTGCGTGTTGTCTCGTCTGAATTTTTACGTCGGCCACCAAAGACTGAATCTCCTTGACCGACCATGGTGTATTTTTGGGCTGTTATCATGTAGATTAACGTACCGCTATATTTACTGTCAACTTTCGCATCTGTTTTTTGTAAAACAGTGGGTCACAGAGACAACTGTCTGATCAGTCAGTGGTCTGCAGTCTGTACACGTCACATTTTAGTATCTGGTCCCCAGTCCTGGAACCTCGGAGGAGGTGATATCAAAAAAGTAGTACCGGATACTAGATTCCAGGTCCTTTTTCGTAATGAAAACGCAAAAAAGGCCGAGCCGATACCACGCAGTGGAAACGGGGCATTAGTTCAGGTTCCACATTCAGCCCAATTGTGATCTCAAGTAAAATAATAGTATAATAACCTATAAATAATGACTCCAAATTGAAATCCAAATTTTATTGTAAAAAGTCCATATCGGATTGGTATTGGATCAGTATCGGCAAAACTAATTTAAAAAAAAAAATCCAGATCGGGACATCACTAGTCTATATATGACCATGCCGTGAAAATAAAGGCGTTTTAATGCTTAAAGAGAGTGCCCTGGAGTTTTCTTCCGGTTTGTCATCTACTTTATGAATCCCTTTTTCCAAAGAACACCTCAAACAAACTCTTTTTTGGGTCCTAGAAGTATTCTTTCCCATGATTTTGTATGCATACCGTGTGTTGGATATTGCGCTGTCTCATACATGCATTAATGTTGGCAGCCCCATCAGTGCTAAGATACTTAACCTTACCACTAATGCCCCACACCTCCATTAACCAGATGTGCTGCACAGTCAGGTTATCTGCTGTGTTGGCCTTCAGGAAATGCTGCACTTCTAACAAGGCAGTGCAGAGGCAGAGCTGGTCCTGATCATTAATAGAGTGACATGTCACCACCAGGTAGGCTTCCATATTGATGGATGTCCACATGTCTGACTGCTGCAGCCCTCTCCACCTGCTCTTTGACCTTCTCCTTGGCTTCCTGGTATTTGGTGTCCAGTGCCTTCAGGTTCTGACGGTGAACAGAAGAGTTATGATTATCTACGTAAAAATGACATACTTGGCTCTGTTCACACACCTTTCGATTTGGGAGAAGATAGTTGGCATCCAATAGATGTGTCAGGGTAGAGACTGCGATCTGGTAGGATCGGCGATTCTACCAGTAGAGACTCCGATCGTAGTCTCTACTGGTAGAGACTACGATCAGAGTCTCTACTGGTAGAAACTCCGATCCGAACCCTAACCCTAACCCAGTAGTAACCCTAACCCTAACCCTTCTACCAGTAGAGACTCCGATCATAGTCTCTACCGGTAGAAACTCCGATCAGAGTCTCCACTGGTAGAAACTCCGATCCTGCCAGTAGAAGGGTTAGGGTTAGGGTTAGGGTTCGGATCGGAGTTTCTACCAGTAGAGACTCTGATCGTAGTCTCTACCAGTAGAGACTACGATCGGAGTCTCTACTGGTAGAATCGCCGATCCTACCAGATCGCAGTCTCTACCCTTACATATGCATGAGTTCCCTGAACCCCACATCCTCCATGTGGAAACTGAATGGCTGGTAGTTTTTTATAACCCATGCTGACCAGAGCCTCATCCACCATTGATTTTCTGGAATCCATGACATTTACTGCTGCTTTATAGTAGGAGCCAAACAAGATTTTGTAAACATGTAATACGGTGGTCCCTCATTTATCGCGGGGGTTACATTCTAAAAATAACCCGCAACAGGCGAAATCCGCAAAGTTGTCAGTTTTATTATTTACAAGTATTATATATACCTTTAAGGCTGTAAAACCCCTAACCACACACTTTATACATTTTTCCCAGACAGGCATTAACATTTTCTCACATTTCTGTCTTGTTTAGACACTCTCAAAGTTCAAACCTTCGTAGATTTTAAAAAATAAGTACAGTATTGTAGAATACAGCCGCATAACTTCTACGTTCTTTCAGCTTGTCCAGAAGTCCAACTTTTTGTGCAATGGTTAGCATCTTCCTTTGCCTTTTGGGTGCGACCGCAGATGCCTTTGTTGGTGCAGAATGTTTTGTCGCCATTGTGGGTTTTGTCGGGGAGAAAACTTGCAAACATACAGCACTTCAGAGTCACACTGCTAGCGATCGAACATTTATGTAAATTTGGCAAGCCGAACGCATTCTGTACTGTACAGGAGACATGGCAGGAGGAGATTGATTGACAATGGTCTACAGTCCCTTAGTCAGTCAAGATGCAGAACACAATGCGCGCTCATACGCTGTAAAAAAAAGCATGCAAAATTGCACTAAAAAAAAGTCTGCGAAACAGCAACGCTGCGAAAGGTGAACCGCGTTATAGTGAGGGACAACTGTACATGGCTACTATTACTTTGGCATGTACAGTGGGTACGGAAAGTATTCAGACCCCTTAATTTTTTCCCCTTTGTTATATTGCAGCTATTTGACAGAATCATTTCATTTCATTTTTTTCCTCATTTATGTACACACTATTTTGACAGAACAAAAAACACAATTGTAGACATTTTTGGAGCTTTATTAGAAAAAAAAAAAAAAAAAGAAAAATGTGGGAAGACATCGGAGATAATGCAAGGAAAATTTCAGTTTGTAACCAAACAGGAGCTTAAGATACTGCATAGAGCACATGTTGCTCCAAGCTGGCATCACAAATGTAGAAAGGATGTGTCTCCAGTTTGTCTTAAATGTAGGACAGAAATTGGTGATCTTACTCACCGTCTCTGATCCTGTGTTAAAATATGAAAATATTGAAATGATGTATTATTTGAAATACAAAAAGTTCTCAAAATGGAGCTTGAACTCGACTCGGTTTCTCCGCTTCTGGGCCTTCCTAGTGTCCGTGTACCTGATGTATATCACAAAAAACTGTATTATGTTATGGCTTTTTGTGCTGGGAAAAATATTCTACAGCACTGGATTTCGGATAAAACCCCCTCAGTTGCGGGGTGGCATAGGATAGTAATGGAATTCATACCCCTGGACTTTCTGACCTGTCTCATGCACCACAAGACCAATACTTTTGAAAGAATATGGAAACTATTCCTTGACTATATCAATGTGAATATATCTGCTATAATGTCAAGAGCATTTGTGTAAAAATGTTTTTTTTTTCTCTTTCTACCAGGCTTCCATTGTATTGAATACCATACTCCACCTTTCATACAGTATGTAAAGCCTAGAAGGTATGTGTATGTGCATTTGTATATGTGTATGTGCCTTTATATGTGTGTATATGCATATATATAATGTTATTTATTTATGTTCTGACTACTCCCAGCCTGTGTTTTTGATTTTTTTGTTTGTTTGTTTTAGTATTTTGTTTTAAAAAAGAAAAAAAAAAAACTCAACACATTTATAAAAAAAAAAAAAAAAAAAAAAAAAAAAAAAAAGGGAAATATCACGGTCACAAGTTTTCAGACCCTTTGGTCAGTTTTGAGTAGAAACACCCTTTGGAGCTAATACAGCCATGGGTGTTCTTGGGAATAATGCAAGAAGTCTTTCACACCTGGATTTGGGTATCCACTGCCATACCTCCTTGCAGATCCTCTCCAGTTCTGTCAGGTTGGATGGTGAACATTGGTGAACAGCCATTTTCAGGTCTCTCTGGAGATGTTCAATTGGGTTTAAGTCAGAGCTCTGGCTTGGCCATTCAAGAACAGTCATGGAGTTAAATTAGGTTCATACTGTCTACTAGAACTTTTACGGATTTCCTTTTCTTATTTGTCAGACAGATGGAAAAAGAGATCAGGATAAAACAGCTGACAACGGTTACGGTTACATGATGTTTTTTTAAATCCGATTTATTTTTCCGGAAGAAATTAATTCGGAAATAAAGTATTCTCTCTTCTGTTTACATGGAAATGTTAAACCCAAATAAAGGTTTACACGAGTTATTAATGAGGTAGATAAATGAACAAAGGGGTTCTCACAGCCCTTCTGTTAGCTTAGCTTAGCATAGTCACTGCATTTCCATGGTCACACGTAGCCAGTTTTTTTAAAGGTGATTTGTTGTCTTTTGTAAGTGATTTTCTGAAATCCGATTCTCCCTAATTATTTCTTTAGATCTGCGACTTACTGCACTCATACAATCTTGGGACTGTTGTGTTGATGGAAGTTGGAAAATCTTTTTGTTGGAAGGGATGCATGCGCTAAATTAGCTTTGCTTTAGCATTTTAGCTTTGCATTAGTTTTTATTTCCTCAAATTTTATTAGTGCAGTAAGTCACATCGTCATGATTTGAGCCTCAATTTGTGATCATATTGACCCCACCGGACTAAAGTAATGATTAGGGAGAAGTGAATTTCACAAAATCACTCATAAAATACTACGAATCACCTATAAAAGCCTGGCTACGTCTGACCATAGGAATGAAGCCATTACGCTGAACTAGGCTAAGCTAAGCTAACGGAAGGGCTGCGAGAACAAGGCAATCGGTGCACTGCAGTGCAAACTGATTTGCCCACTTATCGAACTCATTAGTGCATGACGAATGAATTAATAAAAAACAAGTGGTGAACTATTCCTTCAGGGTTTTCCAGGCTGGTAGATCCCATCAGAATAGCCCACTGGAACGGTTTGGTAAAACTAGACTAGACTGCATTGCATATTCTTCCGCCAGTGCAGAATGTGTGCGTCATCGCGACGGGACAAGACAACGAGCATGTGCAGAATGGAAGGAATAAAGTCCAAACGGAATAAAGGGTTTACATGTCCCAGGAATAATTTAGACCGGATTCAAAAGTGGATTAAACCAGTGACTTTATTCGGGTTTAAATTTAATCCAAACTTTTCTTTTTCAACTGGAATAAGGTGTTTACATGGGCATCTGAAATAGGATCTAACCTTTAATCAGATTAAACCAGGAATAAAAGTTGTCATGGAAACGCACGGAGTGACATGTCACATGAACAACAAGGAACCCTTCTGAGGAAGACTACAGGTTGTAGCCGAAACATGTCAAGGTAAAGGAATTAACTCTTTTTCCAATTGTCTGTAAAATAAGAAAAGGTAATCTGTATAAGTCATGGAGTTGTTCCGAAGCCACTCCTTCGTTATTTTAGCTGTGTGCTTTAGGTCACTGTCTTGTTGGAAGGTGAACCTTTGGCCCAGAGCACTCTGGAAAAGGTTTTCGGACAAGATATCTCTTTACTTGGCTGCATTCATCTTTCCTTCAGTTGCAACCAGTCGTCCTGTCCCTGCAGCTGAAAAACAACCCCAGAATATGATGCTGTTGGGATTGTATAGGGCAGGTGATGAGCAGAGTCTGGTTTTCTCCACACATACCACTTAGACCTGGCCAGAACTTCAATCTTAGTCTTATCAGACCAGAGAATCTTATTTGTCATAGTCTGAGAGTCCTTCGTGTGTTTTTTTTTGGCAAACTCTATTTGGGCTTTCATGTGTCTTGCACTGAAGAGAAGCTTCTGTCGGGACACTCTGTCATAAAACCCTGATTGGTGGTGTGTGTGTGTGTGTGTGGGGGGGGGGGGGGGGCTGCAGTGATGGTGAACTTTCTACAACTTTCTCCCATCTTCCCACTGCATCTCTGGAGCTCAGCCACAGTGATCTTTACATTCTTCTTTACCTTTCTCTCCTCCGATTGCTCAAGTTTGGCTCAGTGGTGTAGTGGTCCGTGGAGAAGTGGGTATACTCTCAATTTCTGACTTGTTTTTTTTAAGCACTCCAGAAACAGTGACATATAAGACTACTTTATTTAGTTTACCCAAAAATCCATCAGTAGTATTTGTTCGCTATTATAAAATTATCATGACTTGATCAGGAACAGTTTGTAGGTTTTACTGGTCACACAAGCAGCTGTATGAATGTAAATGTATTCAACATGAGGCAAACATTGAATAATGTTAGCCTTTCATATCGTTAGCCTACTCACACAGTTTAACTATTGGCAACAAAATCTCTTTTCCTCTACAGGGTGAGTCAGAAAAAACGCTCTTTTCATTTAAAGAAATTCTACCACTGAAATGGAAATGCTTATTTTTCGTTTGATTATACAGTCATATTGATGTGGTTATTGAGCATGTCTGGTGATTGAATCATTGATTTATGGCATAGCATAACAGAGGGAATGTCCATTGTTTATTGTGCACCGAAATATCTGCCAACACAGTTTATGCCACCGTGAATGAAACTGAAATTGTCAACCATTACAGCATGTTTACTCGCCATCAAAATGCTTTGTCTCAACGAAGTCGTCCGGCACGACCTTCAACCTGGCTACCGTTCAGATTGATGCAAATCTGTGCTCGTTGTCGCATCTCTAACACAGCTCTTCTCGCCATTCGTGTTCGTCGTAGGGCTTGGATTTCAGCCGTGATGCGATTTCGGAGTTCCTGAAGAGTTTGTGGAACAGTCTGATACACACGGTTTTTAAGATACCCCCACAAGAAAAAATCAAGGGGGGTCAAGTCCGGGGATCTAGGTGGCCACTTTCCCTCCTGACCCAAACAGACAACTCGATGAGGAAATAATACCTGCAATCGCTGTGGTCTTGCCATGATGAAAACTCCCTGGGCACTGTCATGTAGGCCTATGTCCTGAGTGTGAAAGCAAAGCCCCGACTCCTGTAATTGTTGTCAATTTCAAGTTTGTTCACTGTGGTATACATTGTGTTGGCAGGTATTTCAGTGCCCAATAAACAATGGACCTTCTCTCTCTTATGCAATGCAATAAATCTATGACTACATCAGCAGACATGCTCAATAACCACATCAATATGACTGTATGGTCAAAAGAACAATCAGTGTTTCCGTTTTAGCAGTACAATTTCTTTAAATGGAAAGAGCGTTTTTTCTGACTCACCCTGTAAATGGGCGATCATACGGCCAGTAGTTTAAAACAATAACTCATTCTGAAACCACCTTAAAATTTACCTCAGAATTATGTATTCCATGAAAGTAGGTTCTCTCGATATCTGTCACTTATTTGAAAGACGTTTATTCTGCCTTTGTCGTTCACATTTCCAATAATTGCACGTCTTTCAACACAACGTGCAGTGACCTGTCAATCAACTGGGGTGGCACTGGTTCCAGAGGTGTCCAGTCAGGTTCTAGAGGTGGCATGACCTACCCTACTCTGCCTCTAATTGGCTCATCAGTCCTCATGCCTAAAGTTAACCAATCTAATCATTGAAGGTACCGAGTACTAGACAGCTAGAGGCAGAGTAGGGCGGGTCATGGCTTCACCATTCTAGTGGAAAACATGGGCAGCTTGGCTCAGATACTACTGAATGATGCACATCAGGGGGATTAGAAGGGGGTATATGTAATGAAGACTGAAAACTAAGCAGGTGTATTCCGTATACCACCGAATACCCTGGACTACACCAACGGTTTGGCTGGACGGTCAGCTCTAGGAAGAGTTCTAGTCGTCCCAAACATCTTCCATTTAAGGATTCTGGAGGCCACTGTGCTTTTAGGAACCTTAAGTGCAGCAAATATTCTTCATAACCTTGTCCAGATCTGTGCTTTGCCACAGTTCTGTCTCTGAGCTCTTCGTGCAGTTCCTTTGACCTCCTGATCCTCATTTACTCTGACATACACTGTGATCTGTAAGGTCTTCTATATGCAGGTGTGTGCTTGTCCTGATCAAGTCCAATCAGTTTAATTAAACACAGCTGGACTCCAATGAAGGTGTAGAACCATCTCAAGGATAATCAGAAGGAATGGACAGCACCTGAGTTAAATATAAGAGTGTCACAGCAAAGGGTCTGAATACTTATGGCCATGTGATATTATAGTTTTTCTTTTTTAATAAATCTGCAAAAATGTCTACAAGTAGAGCTGCACAATATATCGTTCAAGCATCATCACCACGACGTACACTACTGCTCAAAAGATTTAGAACACCCCAATTTTTCCTGTTTTGTATTGAAATTCAAGCAGTTCAAGTCCAATGGACAGCTTGAAATGGTACCAAGGTAAGCTGTGAATCGCCAGAGGTAAAAAAAAAAAAAAAAAAACGGTAAGGTTAAACAAAACTGAAAAATAATGTACATATCAGGATTATACAAAAAGGCGAACAAGAAATGGGTTAACAACTTAAAGCAGTTCTACAGCAATGGAGGTTGATCAAGCCTAGAAAGTTGGTGCTACCAATTCCTACAGGTGTCCCAACGTTTGTGAATTCCTTCCAACCCCCTGTGTCTGCAGAAAAGTAGTGTTGGAACACACTTTGGTACCATACCACTGTGAGCATTATTTGAACAGTACTGTACTGTAGAAAGTAGTGTGTTACTATAAAAATGGAAAAGAGGAAAAGGCAATTAACTATAGAAGAGAGACAGACCATCATAACACTTAAAAATGTAGGTCTGTCCTACGGAGAAATGTCCAAGAAAGTCCAGGTGTCAGTAAGTCCAGTTTCCGTCACCATCCAAAGGCACTCAGAAACTGGAGGAAATGCTGACAGGAAGAGGTCTGGCAGAGCCAAAGACACAACAGAATCAGAAGACAAGTTTATGACAGTCAACAGCTGTGTGATAGGAGACTCACAGGACAACAGCTTCAAACACAGTGAAGATAGTGGTCGTAGTAAGCAAGTCTCAGTTTCAACAGTGAAGAGAAGACTTCCAGTTGCAGGTTTGATGGGTGGAGTTGCAGCAGAAAGCCATTGCTGAGACTTCAGAATTAGAAAAAGAGGCTTGCCTGGACCATGGAACTTTTGACCGGTAGTGTACCTGTGCGCAAAAGTCACATTGCAGGTCCTGCGATGTAGGAGGCAAATGAACTTGACGTGTTCTCATCTAATTTCAAGGGTACCTGACACACACTGCACGCAGTGATCCACCAATCACAATCGTTCTTAATCAGTTTGGAGTGAGTCACTGGTAACAACATTGAAAAATAAGCAACGAACAAGAGAAACTCACCGTAAATGAAGACTTGGTGCCAAAAAGAAAAGCAACGTCAGTTTTCTGGAATTATTTCAGCTACAAGAAGGATGATATTGAAATTCGTGTTCTGTGTCAGTAGTGCCTTGCACCTGTTGCCACAACAAGAAACACAACTTCTGTAAATTCTGGACTATAAGCCGCTACTTTTTTCCCACGCTTTAAACACTGCGGCTTATACTCCGATGCGGCTTATACGACGATTTTCCCTTATTGCTGCCACACCCCAGGGAAGAACCTGTCTATTGTTACCAGGTATGCAGGAATGGATAACATTAACAACTAAACCTTTATAAAGTTAATATTAACACAAACAAAAGGGGAACTTTTAAGGAAAAATAGTAAACCTTCAAATGTTAATATTGTTTCACAAATATACAAAACAAAACTGAATGAAAACACCCAATAAAGCTCTCCAGAGACCGTCATAAATTTAAAGCATCTCAGAATTAATGCGCACGTCGTGCGTAATGTTAAATGAAAATGATATTACAACAGACGTAATTACTTGTTTTTAATCTTTATATTTTAAAAATAAATGAAAAGTCCTACTCTAACGAAAAACAAAAATTTGTTCACTTTCAAGTGTCTTTCAAGTCATTTTAAGTCCGTGAATCCACAGCCGGCGCAAAAGCAAGTTAATCCCGTATCGGCACGAATCCAAAGGAAACCCCGATAAGTCCACCGACAAAAAAAAAAGAAAGAGAAAATGTGCTTTTATTACTATCCTTTTATTGCCTCATTTTTTGTCTTTTGTTTTTTAATCATCATATTAACAACGAATCAGCCTATAGATATGACAGCAAGCTCACACATATCATACCCATTTACATACAGGGAAGAATTTCATTTGAACTCAAAGAAAACCTTTATCCAATAACCGTCCAGTTTTGACACAATGAAAAAAAAGGTTCCACTCGGTCCCATAGACTCCCAGAGAAGCCAGGCTTCAACGGGGAAATGCACTGACCATAGATCGTATGAGGAAACAGCGCAACGGGAATGTACGAGAAGTGAACAACATGGAGTCTGATGATTTGTGATAAAGCTGATTCTGAACGAACTCGTCTGTGAGATGAACGTGTTTTAACACATGTGTAGTCAATGAAATATCAACACAACTGAACATATTTAACCATTTAATTTTCGGAATGATAGGGGAAGCCGGGCTTCTCTTGCAGTCTGTGAGAAATCACCACTGGTGGACACCCGCGGCTTATAAACCGGCGCGGCTTATACGTGTACAGAATTGATTTTCTTTCTAAAATTAGGGTCTGCGGCTTATATTCAGGTGCGGTCTGTAGTCCGGAATTTACGGTAATTTGATTGACCATTTATGTTGTTGGTACAGCTATTATACCCTCCTGAGTATTTTTTCATATCACAATATATATCGTAGGGTTAAAAAAAAAATCGCAATGTCAATTTTTTCCAATATAGTGCAGCCCTATCTACAAGTCAGTTTTTTTTTTTTCTGTCAAAATGGGGTGCTACTTAAAAAAATTACTGAAAGGATTTTAGCAAATGGCTGCAATATAACAAAGAGTGAAAAAGTTAAGGTGGTCTGAATACTTTCACTGAATCTGTCCTGTTGGCAGACTGGGCATGCTCATGCAAGGCTCTATAAAGGTGAAGCATGAAGGATGTATTGTTGCCATATATGAGCACTTTATCACACAGCAAGCACCTCAACTTAAATAAAACTAGAAAAGTACTCGGAGAGCGCAGACCTCTGCCAAGGCAGATCAGACCCCCACCCCCCTACACCTGATCACCACTAAAATTTAATCATTTGTTCCTCGTGCCAGTATCAACATTTCCTGAAATTTTCATCCAAATCCGTCCAGAACTTTTTGAGTTATCTTGCGCACGGACAGACAAACAAACCAACGCCGGCAAAAACATAACGTCCTTGGCCGAGGTAATCATACATATTGTGACCAATAGTTCACTGTAAGGCAAGTATACAAAAATCACTAGATTATAAGAACTTTCCACAAACCTTATTATGAGCTGAAAAGTATACAGTATAGGAGATAAGAGAGTTGCAGCAAAACAAACTCAAATGGAACTGGGGATGTGAGTGCACTTTCATGGTGTTAAGTGAGTGAATTAATCATCACTTGACACCAGCCTTTTGGAAAAAATGTGAAAATATCAAAACAAAAACAAATCTCATTCATGAAGGATAAAATAACACCCTGTTGTACATATTTCCCTTAAAAAAAAAAAAAGTACGTTATCTTTAAGATCGGATAACGCAAAAACTCAAATATGCTTTGCAGACCCTGCTTTAAAACTATGGCTTCCCAATTTTACTTAATTCTTTATTTTCTCTGTATGTTTTTATGTTTTTTTTAATGTAGGTTTGCTTACCTCTTGTATATTTTGTTTAAAAAAAATAAATAAATAAAAAAATATTTTTGTGTGATGCACAAACAATAACTATGACATTTATCTGTTTGTAAAATTTTTGTTTCCTGAGATTTTGATTTTCTGTCTTTGATGTGCCATATTTTTCAATAAAAATATTTGTTAAAATCAAAAAAAGATAACTATGGCTCCCCAGTGAGTCCTTGACATGGAAAGTGGTGTATAGACGTTTGTGACTGCAGAAAAAAGTGCACATATGAAATAGGAGTGAAATGTACACACACACACTGTATTTTTTTTTTTTTTTTTTTGCAATAAAAGTATGTTTTTTGCCAATTTTTTTGTAACTTTTTTTCAAGGAAGAATTTAAATTTCAATATCTGACCATTACTTTTGAAAAACTACTGTAAATGTCCACGTTAATTAAAACTTACTAGTAAAAATGTACATTATATAGCGTAAATGTTGCCTAAAATTAATGTTTATTTGCAACATATTATAGCAAACTATTACACGATCAAAAACAAATTAATTTTAGCCAAAAAAAAGTCTCTGTTTCGAATGTCTGGGGTCGCCAGAAATTTGTGATGTTAACCCTTTCATGCATGAATTATGAAAACCTTAGCTGAGATTTTTTTCCTGAATGTTTTTATTCCTCTTTAGGCATGAAAAAACAATGCAGTTGATTTTTTTTTTTTTTTTTTTTTTTTTTTTTAATAAACTTGTTTTTTTTATGAAGGTAGATTTGTTTCTTTATTGCTTTAAGTAAAAAAAAAAAAAAATTGTTTGAATGAAAAAAAAAAAAATATGATCCAAAAAATTGCATTTGAATACTTTTTTCCTTGATTGAAGTGATTTTTTTTTTTTTTTTTTTTTTTTTTTTTGGTTAAAGCAATAAAGAAACAAATTTACCTTCATAATTTTTTGCGGAGTTCCAAAAATGTCCACTCCGCTGGACACCATGTGTTTAATTTTTGAATATCAGAAAGTGATATACAATATCAAAACATTTATAATGCAGCTAATCTGATGTTTTTTTTTTGTTTTTTTTTGCATTTTATCATATTCACAACAATTTTTATTAGCAATTAATTTACACTCAAACATGTCACTGCAGATCAGGTTTATCAAGAACAGCAAAGTTACAGTAATGGTATGAATGTCAGTGTATGGGATGATGTTTAAGTGTTCACTGTGTTGGCTGATATGGAACTAAAACAACAAAACCAAAGAAAATATAGGAGAACAGATGTAGAGTTAACTGTCCACTGGAGTGACCACTATGCATGAAAGGGTTAAAATGGAGTCACGAGCCAAAAAAGGTTGAGAACCACTGCTATATAATGTAAAGTTTTATTAGTAGGTTTGAATTTTTTATCAATTACTAGAAATTTCAGGCGACCCCATTTGAATTCCAGGCGACCCCACGTAGAGTCCCGACCCCAAGGTTGAAAAACACTGATGTAAATAAAGACGCCCCCCCCCCACCACCACCACCACCACCACCTGAATAATCCTCAGCTCTGTTGTTCCTCCCGGTGTAGCCTTCACCCTCCATTTCAGACAGACTGCAGACTGACCGCTGGACGGATGCCACAGTCTTTATGCATCTTGTCTGCTGCTGGCAGACACACTCTGGACTCCACTGCATCCAAATTATTTATATGAGCTGCCGGGTCAGAATTGGAAATGTAAAAAGATGAAGTTTTTTTTTTTCTATGCTGATAAAAAAAAAAAAAAAAAAAAAAAAAAAAAAAAAGACTCGCCATAGATTTTATCCTGTTTCTCTGATACTTCATTTCTGTTTCATCTTTTCTTTTTTTTTTCCTGCACTTTTCACATGTACTGTCTTTTCATCTTTTAGTTTGTCTCCTGTTCTCTGTATTCTCATTCATTCTTATCTTCTTTTTTTTTTTTTCCTCTTTTCTTGCTCACAGAATTTCACTGGAATCACATTTTGTTATTGCCAATGCAACTGCCTGCATGGTGGAAAAGTGGTATATACAGTCACACAGGGTGTGATTTGCTGGAGGGGATGGGGAGGGATCAACCCCCCCCCCCCTCTGGTTTTTATATTCCTACTTCTGAATGAATTTCATCCCGGGGGGGGGGGGGGCAACCAACCAACCAATGCAAATAACAGGCAGGTTGTGATAGTTTTCTTCCACCTATATCCTACATTAGTGGCACTAACGTTCTCTCTTTTTTTTGTTATATGAATAATTTTTTTGGGATATTCTCTGTTTTTTTTATATGGATAATTTTTTGGGGATGTTCTATCTTTTTTTTCTTATAGTGGATCATTTTTTTGGAATGTTCTCTCTTTTTTTGTTACATAGATAATTTTTTGGGATATGTTGTCTTTTTTCTTATAGTCGATAATTTTTTTGGGATGTTCTGTCTTTTTTTTTTACATGGATAATTTTTTGGGATGTTTTCTCTTTTTTTCTCATAGTGGATAATTTTTTTGGGATGTTTTCTCTTTTTTTCTTACAGTGGATCATTTTTTGGGATGCTCTCTTTTTTTTGTTACATGGATAATTTTTTGGGGGATGTTTTTTTTTTGTTATATGGATAATTTTTTGGGATGTTTTCTCTTTTTTTCTTATAGTGGATAAATTTTTGGGATGTTCTCTCTTTTGTTATATGGATAATTTTTTGGGGGATGTTTTCTCTTTTTTCTTGTAGTGGATAATTTTTTGTGATGTTCTCTTTTTTTTATATGGATCATTTTTTGGGATGTTCTCTCTTTTTTATATGGATCATTTTTTTGGGATGGTTTCTCTTTTTTTCTTATAGTGGATAATTTTTTGGGGATGTTCTCCATTTTTTTTATATGGATAATTTTTTTTAGGATGTTCTCTCTTTTTTCTATAGATAATTTTTGGGATGTTCTCCATTTTTTTTTTTATATGGATCATTTTTTTGGGATGTTCTCTTTTTTTTTCCTTATATGGATAATTTCTTGAGCTGTTGCACCTCTGGGCCACCGCACCACTGACACCAGGGGGACAAAAATTAAGCTTTTTCATTTTACTTTGTGTTACATTACATTACTAAATTTGTACTATTGAATGAAAAAAAAAAAAAGTCCTTCATTCAGCAGAGGCAGTGCTATATGTAGACCAGAGGGGGATAGACTTCCCTCTTCCCCACTGCGAAGTCACACCCAGACGACTATAACTGGATTATCAGCCCATTGTTGTATTTTGTGTCACTGCTCTGATTTTACAGGATTACCATTCCAATCTCCTTTTGCACCTTTAGCTCTACATGGAATCTGGGTCTATCTCTTGTACAGTACAGTTCATTTCTTTTCCCTCAAGATTTTCCGCACATCCACATGTAGAGGTTGGACTCTGCATACATTTAGAGCTGAACTATAAATAAACTCAGTTTGACATAAAAGTACACATTTCCGGATCATTTCTTTCGTATCCACGTGTGGATAGCCGTGTATGTATGTTCCTTGTTTCCATCTGTCGACAGTTTTCCCGACACAGGATGGGGGGGGGGGCAGACGTACGGGAACGCTGAAAACGCAGAATGTCGGGAACTCAAGAACAACACAGATGGTAGCGACTAGTGACATCGCCACTAAATGTCTTTGAAAGCAGATTTTTCTGCATCGGAGGAACACGAACTCATGTACATTACAGACATGGAAACAAATTAAGCCACAAATATTGGAGGGAATTATTCTTGGACTGTTTTTTTTCAGAAATATTGTTGTCTCTCAGCAGAAAATTAGGAGATATCCAAACAGTAACCTTACACCAATGAAGCTAAGTTAAAAAAAAAAGAAGAAGTAGTGAAGGGTGATAAAAGAAAACAAAGAAAAATAAATAGCGACAGGCAGGGGCGCCACTACCATGTTGTTGACGCAGTATCGTCTCAATTTGTCGCAAGGTTATTATCGTTAACGAAAACGAACGAAAGACGAAAACAAACATTTTCGTTAACTGAAATAAATAAAAACTATAATTAAAAGAAAAAAACGATAACTAACTGAAACTGTATCGTGTGTTTACAAAAGTAACTACAACAGATAAAAATGATGGATAAAATTCCCTTCATTTTTGTCTTTGTCAACATCGGATTGATACGAAAGCCATTTATTTTGCTCTAGCAATTTTAGCTAGCGGCACCGTACAGTACTTCACATTCCGTCATTTCTCGTCACGTCGTTTAGTCGTCTTCTGGTCCCCACTCTACCTGGAAACATGGAGACTAAAGTTGGGAAAAAGCAGCAGAATCCAGTCTGGGATTTATTTGAATATGGCGGCGAAGAAGATAAAAGATACGACAAAACTAAAATTAATACTGAAACTAAGCATTTAGAAAAAAATATTAAACTAATAAAAACTAGCAAACCTGCTCTAAAAATAAATAAAACTAACTGAATTAGAGAAAAAAAAAAGTCAAAACTAAATAAAACTAAACTATAATGAAAAATCCAAAACTATTAGAACCTTGATCTGCTGGACTAGGGTAGGGGGTGGGGGGTGGGGGGGTCTGTACTTAACGCCACTTGCGCTAGCATGAACCGAAACTGAAACTTAACACACTTTCAGGGTCCAACTCCCAACTTCTATGCCTCTGTTCTACATCGGATCTTAAACTGGACTTCCACTGGACCCCCTCCACTGTTCTATGGACCCCCATGAATTTGTCATGTTTACCCCCCCGGCGTTATTGGCGTTCCAGGCAACAGGATTATAAGAGATAAAAAAAAGTACCATGGATTCTATATCGGTACATGTTTTGTCTGTCATTCCATACTCTTATACGTGTTTTTTCAAGTTGTAACAATGAATTATGCCAAAACGTAACATTGTGTTCTCAGTTGTACTAGCGCATTGACCCATGGTTCCCCACAGGTTCTAAATCCTCTGATCCAGTTCAGTCTTCTACCTTCTTGGTAAATTCCACTGGTATTTAACCTCTCAGCTGGCATGTCTGTTTCTGCACATAAAATTTGATACCATGACAACGTGGCCTTATTGTTTATCTGTTGCTAGGTAACCCGCTTCAATGCTGATTCTATGATTCTGGGCATAGCAATAAAGGGTATGCACGTGACATCACCGCTAGAGGAAGTCACCGCGGTTCCGCTCATTGAGTGGCAGAAAGAGGGAGATGAGTGACAGCGTTGGCTTCAATACTGTCTAAAGCGAAGAACAATATTTAATAAAAATGGGGAAGAGCTGTTGTGCGATCGATTGTATATGAACAGGTTGAAAAGCAGTCGGAGCTATCGTTTTACAGACACCGAAAGACAAAGAAAAGAGATGGATGATGTAAATGGATCCACAAATCCAGGAAACCAAACCTAGACTTGTGGATCCCGTTTGGTGTCAGGTAACATTAATTTATGCTGTATTTTTGGGTCAAATCAGACCTTAAATAACATATTGTTTAGGCCAGGGGTGTCCAGACTTTTTTTTTTAAAGAGGGCCAGATCTGATAATGTGCAGATTGCCAGGGGCCAGTGGTCCCTTCAGATGTTTTTTAAACAGTAAAAATTACATCTAAATGCGCTGTTCTACAACAATTTTATTTTCATTGTCACAATATAATTTTTTAAAATGGCAATGTAACCAAATCTAAGCCACTGTTATGGAAATGTTCAACTGATAACCCACACACAAAGAGGAGGAGAGAAAGTTAGAGTTAAAATAAATAAATGCATTTATTGAGAAGTCAATCACAGAGAAACTCTATAAGTGAAGTCTGATTAAACAAGAGAAAACTAAAGATTATATAAAACCAAATCCAACCCCCTCAAACTATGATGTCATTCCTTACGTACATCGTACCACCCCATACTACTCCTTCTCTGCTCCGTGAAGAGGTCATGATGACCTCTCCACTCTAACTTTGCTTGGATCCTATCTGGAGTGCATGCGCCATCCTCTATCTACACATTCAGACATTTAGGTGTTTGGGTTTTAACTCAAGGCAAGAACTCCGTTCCTGGGTTGGGGGTGTTACAGAGTGGTAAACATCACACATAATGAATAATGACTCAGCATTAAAAGAAGATGTACTAACAGTATAAAATATAAAGAGTATAAAATACAAAAAGTAAATTTTTCCACCACACCACTCAGGTGTGAACAAAAAAAAAAAAAAAAAAAAAAAAAAAAATCTGCCTTCCTTTTACATCTGGAGTCAGATAACATAGAACAAACTGTGTGGAGTATCTTAAACATCCAAGAAGTTGATAAAAATCTTAACCCCACATTCATTTTAAACATGACAAATATGAGTAATCATTACTTATATATTACTCAGTAATGCAAAGTCTGTTAACATTTAAAATGAAAACATATGACTCTTAGTCTTGTCTTTCCAAAATCATTCAGAAAGTAATATTTGTGTCACATCTACAAGTACATAACAACTAACCTGGCAACTTGGTAGCCTGCCCTGGTGGTGAATTCACTGAACTCCCAGGTTCACATGAAGAGTCACTGTTGTGAGTTTAAAGCAGCTGGAATTTGCTTCATTTTTTCGGAACGCTCACTCCCTGCTAGCTTGTCGTATGCGTTAGCATGTTTTGTCTGCTAGTGTCTCTTTACATTGAATTCCTTAAGGCGTCCATACACTGTGCGATTATTCCGATCGTTGCACGCAGCTCCATCTCAAACTGTGCGAATCAGTCGTACAGTCAGACTCACGATTCATGTTCTCACACTGCACGGACCGACGCTCGTATGCGACCTGACTGCTCACACTGTAGGACCATACACCACAGGACGCACGACACGTTTGAGTGTTGTATCCGGAAATACAACGTTAAAATACCAAGGAATCCGTAAAAGTGCATAGACGATTGTGTATTGGCGTGAGTCACGAAATGGTAGTGCTAAACAAAAACCAACGAGCTGCTTTGGTAATATGTGCCATTATCTGTGAGGAATCAAAAAAGAAGAAAAGACAACGATGTGTTTGGTGCAGGCATTGGTTGTCCAGACGTGGACAGTATAGGCTGTCATCCTATAGCACAGTGTTTCCCAACCAGTGTGCCGCGGCACATTAGTGTGCCGTAAAAAATCATCAGGTGTGCCGTGGAAGATGATCCAATTTGACCTGACTGGTACTGGAAGAACAGCGTGATATAGATACATACGAGCGGACGCACTAACGATCCACTCAACCACAACAGTTTCCTGTTTGCCTTTGCAAAAATAAAAATAAAAGTGAAAGTGAACCAGCCCCGATGCGGTGCGTTCTGCAGATAAAGCCCCCCCCCCTCACTAGTGATGCACGGATTAGCGAGTAACCCCCAAACCCCAGGTATCAGGCTGGGGCAGGGGGGATAACCCTCCCATACTATTACACATCGGACTTCAATCCAGAGGTTCCTCTGAGGGGTCGCTGACGAACCGCTCTCAGCTTTCTTGTTCCAAACACTCCGTGACAATGTGCCCCGATGTGCCCTGCCCCCCCCCCCCCCCCCCCCCCCCCGAAAAAAGAGAGAGACTCAGAGCTGTTGAGGAGTATTTGTGTGTGTCTTTCTTCAATTCCTGCAGGAATATGAACTTTGTGTTCAACTGAACAGGTCCAGGTTTCACACCCAGTAAGTACATTGAGACTAGATTTGTATAATATTTCAGTAAATACACTTTTTGTGACATTTTTGTTTGGTGGTGTGCCTCGTGATTTTTCTAAAGTAAAATATGTGCCGTGGCTCAAAAAAGGTTGGGAAACACTGCTATAGCAGGAACTAGAGGTAAGCTGCAAAAGCTAAACTGCACTAGGACAATAGCCAGCTACTGTTAGCTTGTACGCTACTGTACGCGTCTGTGTTCGCGCATGCACAGTGTGAGAATTTGAGGCACATCGGTTCGTGGCACTGCTTTGACAGTACAATACCCTCACGAGGAGCGAGCAGGATTTCAAACAGCTCCGTTTTCCTTGCGAACACACGATTGCTGGTCGTGAGGTGGTCGTGAGGTGCTAATCGCTTCTCTTTACCCCATGTACACTGCACGAAGCAAGACACACGATTAGAGGCACATCGGGCCCGATCCCAGAAAGAGTCGCACGAGTGAGAAATCGTCTCTAAACTCGCACAGTGTAAGGCCGCCTTTAAACAAGGCAACAGTCTCTTGACAAATTAGGCAAACACAATCGCCTCGATTTTCAGTGAAAAAAAATTGTAATTCCCATCTCTCCTGGAAGCGGCGGCCCTCACTGTCAACTTTCCTTTTTTATTTACAGGCGCCATGGTTAGAAATTAGCGAAAAGGGTTCACGGTAAGGTCACAGAGCCAGATAGAGTTAGAGTGGTGCTGCCACCATGAGGTGAAAAGAGAAATTGCATTTGGAACCTTTTATGATTCATGTACTCGGTTCAACAGTCCAAGCGGGCCATAAATAATACATTACAAAACCGAAGCTGTGGGCCGTAGAAAATCTGACTGCGGGCCGTGATTGGCCCCCGGGCCAGACTTTGGACATGCCTGGTTTAGGCTAACATTACTTCTTAGTAAAACTCTTGGTTTCATGATCAGATCTTTCATGGTTTGTGTCTTCATTTTGTGATTCTGAACCTTGTGCTCCTACATCACATGTGTCAAACATGCGGCCCGGGGGCCAAATCCGGCCCACCAAAGGGTCCAAGTCCGGCCCTTGGGATGAATAGTGAAATGCGAAAATTACACTAAGATATGAACAGTCCTTTTAGTTCAGGTTCCACATTCAGACCAATTCAATCTCAAGTGGGCACGATTCAGTCCAATACTATAATAATATATAAATAATGACATCTCCAAATGTTTCTCCTTGTAAATGTAAATATTTTCATGTATTTACACTAAAAGAAAGTATTATTTCACAAAAAAATGTGAATAACCTGAAATGTCTTAAGAAAAGTACGTACAATTTTAACAATATTCTGCCTGATATAAAATGTTTTGTGTATTTATAGATCCACTCTGATCTGTAAGTTATAATGTACATGTGTAAATGATAAACTGAGGCAGAATATTGTTAAAATTACACTTATTTTTTTCAGTTTGTTCATGTTATTCACATCTTTTGAAAGGGTTGTTTTTAGATGTAAACCTTCTCATAATGTAAATTTACTTTTTTTGCTCTAAAACATAGAGAAAAGTTTGGAGTTGACCTTATTTATATATTATTATGTTATTATTTTACTGGTTCAGCCCACTTCAGATCTAATTTAGCTGAATGTGGCCGCTGAATTAAAATGAGTTTGACACTCCTGTCCTACATGATGAGTAAACTAACTGAAACTGAGGCTAACCTAGTTTTTCAAATATGGGGGAACTGGAGAATAAAGCTACGACGGAGTATTAGGGCCACATAAGAAAAAAAAAAAAAAAAACGCTTGTCACTACGAGAAAAAAGTCATAAAATATCGATATAAAACCCGTAATTTTATGATAATAAAGTCGAATACAAAAAGAATCACAATGTTACGAGAATAAAGTCGTAGTTATAAAAAAAAAAAATTAACAAAAATGTCATTTGTTTATGAGATTAACCCTTTCATGCAGAGTGGTCACTACAGTGGACAGTTCTTCTCCAGTTGTTCTCTTGTATATTCATGGGTTTGTTGTTTTAGTTCCATATCAGCCAACACAGTGGACACTTATGCATCATGTAACTTTGCTGTTCTTGATAAACCTGATCTGCAGTAACATGTTTGAGTGTAAATCAATTGCTGATTGTTAACAGACTGCAATTATCTTTTTTTTTTTCTTTAACAAAATGGTTGTTTTGTTTTTGTATATTATCTCCATGAAATAAGTAATAGTATTAAGAGTATGTTTAACCCTCCGGTATCCAGGTGCACTTTTTAGGCACACTTTGCACTTTGTGTTAAAAAACTTCATATTATTTTTCACAATTTAAATAAGGTTAAAATTCAAAAGTTGTTCATTTTTGCATGATCTTTAAAATTCTGGCCACCAACTAAAATTTGCACATTGTAAACAAAAGAAAATTACAAGACTAGCATCTGTCTCCCAAGTGTGCCTAAAACGCACTATTTCTTCCATTATAACCACTGTTTTTGATCCGAAAGTCATTAAGGCATAAATCCTGCTTTTCCTGATATCTGGGCTTCATTTGAGAGGTGAGGGTCTACATTAATTTATTAACGTCGTTAATGTTGTTTTTAATCGTTGACATATGCCAGGCTGCAACAATCAAATACTATGTAATCCAATTTTTATGTAGTATTTTGAAAAAAAAACAAACAAAAAAAAAAAACACCATATTTTGTGTTTTTTGCATCAAAAAATGTAGTGACATCATGATGGAAATAGATCGTTTAAAGGGTTACAAAAAAATCTAAAATGAATGATTATTTGATATGTATGATTAGAGCTGACCTTGATTTACAAAAATAAAATCAAATTAGAGCAGAAAAATAAATCAATCTATAATATGTAATAGTTTGATTTATAGGTGTGCATTTTACGCACACTTGGTGACAGATGCTAGTATTTTTGAACATTTGACCTAGCGCCAACAATAATAATGCAGATTAACCAATGCTGGAGTTAATCACTGACATATGCCAGGATGAAAAAATCAAATAATATGTGATCCACTTTTTATGTAGTATATTGAAAAAAAAAAAAAAAAAAAAAAAAAGTGTTTTTTGCATCCAAAAAAATGGTTTGTTTACATTTAAAAAAAACGGTATTTAAAGGGTTAAAAATGTGACAATTACTGAGTATTTGGTATTTTTATTTACGGCTCAAGTTGATGAAATAGAAAAAAGTGTAAAGGAATTAAAAACAAACTGTATGAAAAATTTTTTGACATTATTCCACAAGTGTGACAGAAAGGCACACTTGGTGCTTAGTAAGGGCCTTGGTGGACGGGATACCAGAGGGTTAAATATGAGAAAACATCAGATTAGCTGCATTGAAAGTGTTTTTATTTCATAGTTTTCACAGTATATCAGTAAATATACGTTTCTCGGCTTCAAAAATTAAACGCATCGTATCCATTTGAGTGGACATTTTTGCAACTCTATGAAAAATAGGTTCATTAAAAGGTGTCAATCGCATTGTTTTTTTGTTTTTTTTTCATGCCTAAAGAGGAATAAAAACAGGGGGAAAAATCATGATTAAGGTTCTCATAATTCATGCATGAAAGGGTTAAAGTCATCATATTCCGACAATAAAGTCATAATAGTACAAGAATAATGTCGTAATTTAAAAACAGGTGGAAAAATATCATAATTTACCAGAATCCAGTAGTATCTGTGTTGGATAAAGTACTTGATCTGAACTAGACTCATATTTAGCTCAATTTGATCTCAAGCGGGCCAGACCAGTAAAATAATGACTTAATAACCTATAAATAATGACAAATCCAAGTTTTTCATTTTGTTTTAGTACAAAAAAAAAAAAAAAAAAAAAACATTTAAAGTATGAAAATTTGTACATTTTGCAAAAAAAGTTTGAATAACCGGAAACAACAGAAATTTCATTCGAAAAATTAGTGCAGTTTTAACAATATTATGCCTCGACTTATTATTTATACATGTGCATTAAACATAAATATTTGGTAACAGGCAGAATGTTGTTAAAATTTTGGAGTTTGGAACTAAAATTTGAACAGTTTCTACAATATTACATTTGTTATTATTAACATAACTACAGATCACAGTGGATCTGTAAATGCACAAAACATTCAGTAACAGGCAGAATATTGTTCAAATTGCACATTTCGAGTTGTTCATCTTTGTTTATATTTATGTATTTATTTGCATTTTATTGTGAAAAAATAGTTTTGTAAACGTAAATATTTTCACAGCGTAATCTTATTTTTTTCACTTAAATTTTTCAAAAAGAAAATTTGTCGTTTTCATTATTTATGAGTTATTGTGTTGTTATTTTTACTGTAGATCACATTGGTCTGTATGTGGAACCTGAACCAAAATGATTCGGACAACCTGGACTGTTCAGGGTCATTTTTGCACTTTCATCCTGCAGGCCTTGGTGGGCCAGATTTGGCCCCCGGCCCGCATGTTTGACACCTGTGCCCTACACCCTGGATGTCAGGATACTCCATTTCTGTCCACATGTCAGTGTTAATGGACCACTTGTTCTTTGGTAGCTCATACAGATCCACGTCCAGTCCAATTGTCCTAAATCTAATTTCATATTTCACATTTTCCCTTTTCTCTGGCTATGTTTACTGCTATACTCCGTCATGTTGAACAGGTCGGTTTTTGCCACTCAGTCTGACTTAGAGGGGCGTGGCCTGGAGG
>NC_043974.1:10942502-11012502 GCF_902148855.1 Sphaeramia orbicularis | reverse complement strand
AAAGAATATTTACATGTATTAAAACAACCAAATTACCTGTAAATACAGTTTTTTAAAGTTTAATACTGTAAAAACATGTATATATTAAAACCAGACACAAGTACTGACAATTAACCGTTAAAAAAGTATTTGTTCTGTAATTTTAATAAGACTTGTTTGTTAATTGACAAATATCTTGTGTAATTATGGGAGGTTTCACACAAAAATGTTGAATAAATGTATTTTGGTGAATGTATAACATGTATAAGCACTGATAAACTGTCCAAATACAGTTTTTATCAGTGGATTGTACAACTTAGTCTCACTGAAAATTATATATATATATATATATATATATATATATATATATATATATATATATATATATATATATATATATATATATATATGTATATAATTTGATTGTTTTAATACATGTAAATATTCTTTAAAATACGGTAATTTTCCATAATTAAAATACAGTTTTTTGCCCTAACTTTACACGAGATTTTGCTTTTTTTTTTTTTTTACTTTTTAATGTTTAGTAAAGAATATTTACATGTATTAAAACAATCAAATTACCTATATATATATATATATATATATATATATATATGTATACATACACACACACACACACACACACACACATATATATATATATATATATATATATATATATATATATATACAGGATGGGGAAGCAAAATTTACAATGAACATTTAGTTGTTTTTTCTCAGCAGGCACTACATCAGTTGTTTTGAAACCAAACATATATTGATGTCATAATCATACCTAACACTATTATCCATACCTTTTCAGAAACTTTTGCCCATATGAGTAATCAGGAAAGCAAACGTCAAAGAGTGTGTGATTTGCTGAATGCACTCGTCACACCAAAGGAGATTTCAAAAAGAGTTGGAGTGTCCATAAAGACTGTTTATAATGGAAATAAGAGAATGACTATGAGCAAAACTATTACCAGAAAGTCTGGAAGATATTATTAAAGAAGAATGGGAGAAGTTGTCACCCCAATATTTGACGAACATTTGTGAAAGTTTCAGGAAGCGTGTGAAGGCAGTGATTGAGAAAGAAGGAGGACACATAGAATAAAAACATTTTCTATTATGTACATTTTCTTGTGGCAAATAAATTCTCATGACTTTCAATAAACTAATTGGTCATACACTGTCTTTCAATCCCTGCCTCAAAATATTGTAAATTTTGCTTCCCCACCCTGTATATATATATATATATATATATATATATATATATATATATATATATATATATATATATATATATATATATATATATATATAATTTGATTGTTTTAATACATGTAAATATTTTTTTTATTAAAACATTAAAAAGGTACGGAATAATAATAAAACGGAATAATACCGTTTTTTTGCTTTTTTTTTTTTTTTTTTTTTTTTTTTTTACAGTGTATAATGCATTACTTTTATAACATGTTACTCCCAACACTGTTTATCAGAACCAAGTCATTATGAACACATTTAATGTTTTACTTTGATACAGTGAGTAGATGGGTTGTAGAATCCTAGGGGAAGTGGAACAGAATGAGACTTGCATCGATATTTCATGTGTTTATTGATTCTGAATTATTAATCAGAGACTTATTGCAACATCACACCGACAAATTACTGATTAAAAGTGTGATGATTAAGTGAAAGCCTGATAACGGCTGTTAATTATGACTAAATAAGTGTGAAAGGCAGAGAAATGTAGTGAGACTGAAAAACCCCCAGAGAAAGCTAATGTGAAAGTAGCAGTTAAAGTACAGATTGAGGCTCATTAGCTTGTCCCTTTTCCACTGAGGCCAACTATTGTAAACAGAGTTCAATACGTCACCTCTAATAACCGTGCACGTACACACACACACACACACACACACACACACGCACACACACACACACTGAATGCAGCAAAATTGTTATTGACATTTTCCCATTCAGCCTCCGAAGCCTATCGCATCCTCTTTTCTGTCGTTTGTCCTTTTGTGCCTTGAAAACTTTTCGTCAATAAACTTTGGTTTATCAGCTGTGTGGTTCGTATGATCTCATGCAACGAACACACTGTATCAACTCTAGGAAACCAATAGCACATAGCTCAGCGTTCTAGTCCGAGAAGGGAAAGTATTGTTGAAACAATTAGTTGGAGCAAAAGAGGTCAGAGACACTTTCTTCTTCACTGAGGTTGCTAAAGGAAACGCCTTTGATTTCCAAGAAATGTTGTTAAGGATTTGAACTGAGCGGAGTAGGAATGAGAGGCTAACTCGACTCTTCTGGTTTGTTCATCTGTTGTGAATCGATTCCGAACTGATTGATTTAATTCACCAATTAAAAAAAAATATATAGTGGCTATAGTGGATGGATGGATGGTTGGTTAGACGGATGGATAGATAATGGATGGATGGACGGACGGTTGGATGGATGGACGGACAGATGGGCAGATGGATGGATGGATGGATGGATGATGGATGGATGGATGGACAGATGGATGGATGGGTTTATCGATGGATGATAGATGACGGATGGGTGAGTTAATGGATGGATGGATGGATGGATGGATGGATGGATGGATGGATGGATGGATGGATGGATGGATGGACGGACGGACGGATGGTTGGTTGGACGGACGGATGGATAATGGATGGACGGATGGATGGACGGATGGACAGACGGGCAGATGAACGGATGGATGGATGGATGGATAGATGGGTGGGTGGATGGATGGATGGGTTTATGGATGGATGATAGATGACGGATGGGTGGGTTAATGGATGGATGGATGGATGGATGGTGGGTGGGTGGATGGATGGACGGAGGGACGGATGGATGGTTGGTTGGACGGATGGATAATGGATGGATGGATGGATGGATGGATGGATGGATGGATGGATGGATGGATGGACGGGCGGATGGATGGATGGATGATGGGTGGGTGGGTGGGTGGATGGACAGATGGATGGAAGGGTTCATCGATGGATGATAGATGACGGATGGGTGGGTTAATGGATGGATGGATGGATGGACGGATGTAGAAAGAATACGTAAAAGAGTGTGTAAAAAAAAAGGGGGTGGGGGGGGTGGGGGGGGGGCTGTACTAGATGGTTTCCCAGGTACCAAAACATATATAGGATGGATGAATGCATAGATAAATAAACACACTGTATACTGTATGTAGAGTGTGTGTAGTCTTAGTGTGTGTGTGCATGTGTATATGTGAGTGTGTGCCTGTAAAACATCTGTGCAGGACAAGATATGTGCAGAATGAAAGGATGTCACACTGTGCGCATAATAAAGTAGGCACTCAGATGAGTATCATAATCACACACACACAAGAACACATCAGATCTCCGGGGGTTTGTGTCTATTCCCAGCTGGAACCAGTACTCGGGAAAGTAATGAAATGGGATGAAATGCATCATCCCAGTCCTTGTCAAGAAAAAAAGGAGGCGCTGGGAGAATCACAATTTATTATTTGCACAGTGTGACTTTAGGGCTGCATTTGTTTATCCATTTTGTTTCCTTCTTTTATCTTTTGGTGCAGGTCAATAAGGATGGCAGGTTGTCTTAGTTATGGATGCTGTCCGATCCGTGTATCATTCGTTCATTCGTTTTTCAATTTAAAACC
This sequence comes from Sphaeramia orbicularis, assembly GCF_902148855.1. NCBI lineage: Eukaryota > Metazoa > Chordata > Actinopteri > Kurtiformes > Apogonidae > Sphaeramia > Sphaeramia orbicularis. The sequence continues at coordinate 11,008,862 of NC_043974.1, read as the reverse complement.
AAAAATCAAAAAACAAGAAAAAACAGAATCCGTGTATCATTCGTTCATTCATTTTTCAATTTAAAACTAAAAATAAAAAAAAAAACTCGTTTTTTTGTTTTTTATTTTCAAAACCAGAATGAAAAACTGATAATGGTTTGTTTTTCCATTTCCCGATTTTGTGCTCAAATGAAAAATGGAAAAAACGGATAACGACCATTTCATCCGATTTTGCCATTTTCAATATAGTTAAGTTGTCTGACCCGGAAGTAGTCGTTACCAGGGAAAAAAATAAACAAACAGAATCATGGTCGAACTGGAGGAATATTTTGCTCTAATTAAGCAGCTGTTTGATATGTACGGAAGTGTATTGCATTCACACAAAAAATTAATTCGGCTCTGTTTTTCTGAATTAATTAATTCAGAAAAACAGAGCCGAATTTAAAGTTTTTCAGAAAACAGTATCTCGTTAATTCAGAAAATTACGTTTGTTTATTTTTTCCCTAGTAATGACTACTTCCGGGTCAGACAACTTAACTATATTGAAAATAGCAAAATCGGATGAAATGGTCGTTTTCCGTTATTTCCATTTTTCATTTAAGCACAAAATTGGGAAATGGAAAAACAAACCGTTATCTGTTTTTCATTGTGGTTTTGAAAATGAAAAACAAAAAAACGAGTGGTCTTTTTGCTTTTTTGATTTTGGTTTTAAATTGAAAAACGAATGAATGAATGATACACGGATTAAACAACTCATTTTTTTTATTTTTCATTTTCAAAACCAGAATGAAAAACGGTGATAACGGTTTGTTTTTCCATTTCCCGATTTTGTGCTCAAATGAAAAACGGAAAAAAATCGGATAACGACCGTTTCATCGGATTTGGCTATTTTCAATATAGTTAAGTTTTCTGACCTGTAAGTAGTCGTTACTAGGGAAAAAATAAACAGAATCATGGCCGGACTGGAGGAATATTTTGCTATAATTGAGCAGCTGTTTGATACGTACGGAAGCGTATTGCATTCACACACAAAAAAAAAAAATAATTCGGCTCTGTTTTTCTGAATCAGAGCCGAATTTAAATTTTTTCAGAAAACAGTATCTTGTTAATTTGGAAAATTCCGTTTGTTTATTTTTTCCCTAGTAACGACTACTTCCGTGTCAGACAACTTAACTATATTGAAAATAGCAAAATCGGATGAAATGGTCGTTATCCGTTTTTTTCATTTTTCATTTGAGCACAAAATTGGGAAAAACATTGGGAAAAACAAACCGTTATCCGTTTTTCATTCTGGTTTTGAAAATTAAAAAAAAAAAAAAAAAGGAGTGTTTTTTTTTGGTTTTTTGACTTTTGGTTTTAATTGAAAAACGAATGAACGAATGATACACGGAGTCTGTCCAAAATTAATGACTGTTCTTATACATAATGGTAGCAGTTGATGATAATAGTAGCAATTTGTGATCGAAGGAAGCTAAGGTGTCGTGGGTTTGGAAATCCCAGTCTGCGGCTCGTTTCTGCACTAGCTTGTTAAATCGTTAAGTCCAACGCAACACAAAATGCGTCCATTTAACGCATTTTGCGCTATCCTGTTTTTGGGCTCGCTCTTTGTTCGTTAACAACCAATTCAACGCAAAATGCATTCGCACGTTAGTTCGTTAACCCCAACGCGATGCAAAATGCGCTATCCTGTTTCTGGGCTCGCTCTTTGTTCGTTAACAACCAATGCAACGCAAAATGCATTCACACGTTAGTTCCTTAACCCCAACGCAATGCAAAATGCGCTATCCTGTGTCTGGACTCGCTCTTTGTTCGTTAACAACCAATGCAACGCAAAATGCATTCACACGTTAGTTCGTTAACCCCAACGCGATGCAAAATGCACTATCCTGTTTCTGGGCTAGTTGGTTAAAAATGTGCGCTCACCTCGTTCCTCATTTCTGCATTTGCTCGTTAAATCGTTAAGTCCAATGCAACGCAAAATGCGTCCATTTAACGCATTTTGCGCTATCCTGTTTTTGGGCTCGCTCTTTGTCCGTTAACAACCAATTCAATGCAAAATGCATTCGCACGTTAGTTTGTTAACCCCAACGCAATGCAAAATGCGCTATCCCGTTTCTGGGCTAGTTGGTTAAAAATGTGCGCTCACCTGGTTCCTCGTTCCATGGCTGATTCTAAAATGGACCTCGGAGGTCCGCGTTAGAAGGAGGATATATTCTTGTAGCTTCATTTCACTTTGTTTCTGTCATGTATTTCCATTGAAATATTATTTACATTTAACCCTTTCATGCATGAATTACGAGAACATTAATTAAGATTTTTTTTTCTTAATTCCTCTTTAGGCATTTCAAAAACAATGAGATTATTATTATTATTATTATTTTTTTTTTTATGAAGCTGTTTTTCATGGAGTTGCAAAAATGTCCGTTTAATTTTTAAAGCAAAGAAATGTGTATTTACTGATCTACTGTGTGAAAACTATGAAACAAAAACATTAAATGCTGCTAATTTGATATTTTCTCACATTTTAACATAAACTACAAACAAAAAGTTAAGGATGTGTGAAATTTGTGGGCTTTTTTTTTTTTCAGTTGGAATTCTTGCACAATGCTTTTTACTTTTTTGTGTGAATTGAATTGAAACACATTTTTTAAATGACCAGACAGTTTTATTACCTCCGCCAAAGAGGTTATGTTTTTGCCAGGGTTTGTTTGTCTGTCCGTTAGTGTGCAACATAACTCAAAAAGTTATGGACAGATTTTGATGAAATTTGTTGGAAATGGGATGAGGAAGAAATGATTAACTTTTGGGGGTGATCCGGAAGAAATCCTGGATTCTGGATCACTTTGAAATTTTCGTTAACATTGTGGTAAATGGGGCCAAAATTTTCGTTTCCCAATATCTCGCTTAATTATTGACCAAAACTCATGAAATTTAACTCAGGAATTGGCAATGGGGTCCTCTATCACATTTCAAAGGCTGATCCGGATCTGATCCAGAAGGCGGATTTTATCTCAATTTATATAAAAAATGGGGGTGCCCTTACTTTTTGGCCTACTGTGCCTTTAATATTAAAGGTAGAAATTTCTGACAAGTGCCATCGTGTAGCTCAGTCAGTTCCGCATCGGGAGTATGCCACCGGATTTCATGTAGCTTTAATACTTAAGGAGCTAGATCCAGAAGAAAACCGCCATTACGAGAAATGTGATTTTCGTGAATAACTACTGAACTAATAAGGATATAATTATGAATCCAGTTGCTAATGGTATGTTTTCATGGTCAAAGAATCTTAAAATATAGGTAAAATAAATATGGGACTAATATTTATGGTGGAATTCACAATATGGGGGAATTGTGCAAATCTCATGCAATTAGACTCAGGGATTTACAATGGGGTGTTCTATCAAATGGCAAAGACTGATCCGGATCTTTCAAAAAGTTATGGACAGATTTGGATGAAAATTTCAGGAAATATTGATACTGGCACAAGGAACAAATGATTACATTTTGGTGGTGATTGGGGGGGGGGGCACTGATCTGCCTTGGCGGAGGTCTGCGCTCTCAGAGTGCTTTTCTAGTTCAAGACTGTGGAATTTTTGCACTTTGCAAATTCATCCCACGGGCCGGATTGGAACCTTTGGTGGGCCGTATTTGGCCCCCGGGCCGCATGTTTGAGACCCCTGTACTAAATGTAAAAATAAGAGCTTCTATCAGCTTTGGTTACCTCTTCATGCTGTTAATGAAGCATAATGTTGAACTACAACTAAGGACCCATATCAGTGATCAAGGGCAGCTCAAACAGATAGTACTGTGTGTGTAAATGTCATATTCTTTATTATACTGCAGATAAAATGTGGACCTGTGCAGTTTTGAAGGCTTGAGTTATGGCTGTCACCGTAAATCTTTTTGAAGCTCAAAGAGAAGGTGAAACATACACTGTGTAATGATGTGTGAAGATGGACGCTGATGTGTCATTTCCCATTGTGTAAAAATGTAGGGATAATCTCACAGCGCAGGTTGTGTAAAGCGATTTGGAATAAGAGTTGCACTGGAGACACGGGTGACGATGCATTGACCCGTTTCGTACTGGAATGGAGTCAGCGTCTGTTTGAACACAAGTTAGCGGTGTTATTTCGACCTCAAACGCCAACGTCAACTCTTGGTCCCATAGATGCACGGATGGGGTTTATGACCGATACACTGTAAACCCGGATAAGTCAAGTTTACTTAAAAAATTTGAGGCAAGTGATTGCACTTAAATGATTTGAGTAAAGATCGACTAATCAATCGGTTTAAGTACAACTTTAATGCTAAAAGTATTGAACTTAAACTATTAAGTAGAAAACACTAAAAGACAAGTTTTTTGTACTTTAAATCTGTTGTAAAATCAACCCCACTATCCAACCATTCAACTCAGCATTTTAGGTTACACTGACTAATTTTATCAATTGCAGCCAGATTAATTTATCATTGATTAAACAACTTTTTTTTAAGATAATCAAACTCAAAATTCTATTCCTGACCAAAATAGCTATGAATTTATTCAACTTAATATATTGTAGCATGAATGGAAATGAGCTCAATGTCATTTGCTAGTACAGGAAGTGCTTTTAATTTGACAAAACATTAAGACTTTAGGCTATATAATGTATATTATTATGGACGGAGGCAGAAAATCTAGGTGTAGATTAATGCACAAAGTGAGAATTTGATTTTCCTTGGTCAGGATATGTACAGTCAGTCCAGCTTGGATTTACAAGGCTGATAACACTGGTCTTCAAGGAAAATGCTTCCAGAATAAAAGTAATGAAATTTTACCCCATGAGAGTCACTGATAAAGAAAAATCCAGTCAAAAATGTTGGTTGGCTGAACTTTCCAAGATACAACCTTCGGTCAAAATGTGAAATTCAAGAATTAACAAGAGAATGGGTTTGACTCAAAAGGAATATTTGTCTCAGAGCTACAAGATCTACTTCAAAACACTGTCTGTGCATTAGAATACATTCACTTTACAGGTTCTATTTAGTGGAAGATTTATAAAACTATTATATAAATGTACGTAAACCAATATATATGTGTAATAACACTTAATCATATACCTTGAAAACATTAGCAAACAGGCACTTTTGTCATTTATTTTCCAATTAATCTTATTAAAATACGTAACATTTAGCACATTTAATGTCTGAAGCAAATCATTTCTAAAAAATTGTAGACCAGTGTAATTAATACTGAACAAACAAGAACTCAAACTATGAATTATGAAAGAGCTGCAGCATCTGAAACCGACCACAATGAACATTTGACCGATAAACAGAACCACAGTGCTTCAGTTTCAGCTTCACAGTTTGTCATGTCTGTTATGGATTGGGATTGTCTCTGTCAACTCACCATATATTTTTAATTAGTAATTATTATTTTTATGTAATTATTTATTTATTTATTTATTTAATCAATTACTAGAAATTCCAGGCAACCTCACATGGGGTCCCAACCCCAAGGATGCTTCTCTTTCAGGTCAGCTCAGCTATGCTGAAAATGCAAAATTAGTCAATTTCCAGGAAACTTCCAGCAACTTGTGCAACCTCTAAAATATCTCCTTTTTCTGCCAAATTTTTTTCCTAAATCATCTTTTGAATGCCAAAACCTAATGCAGGGTTCTAATTGAGATTATCTGAAACTTTATTTTTCTCCATGATTGTTGGACCACCCTAATGTACAGTCGGTCCAGCTTGGATTTCCAAGGCTGACAATTAATACTGAACAAACAAGAACTTAAACTATGAATTATGAAAGAGCTGCAGCATCTGAAACTGACCACAATGAACATTTGACAGATAAACAGAACCACAGTGCTTCAGTTTCAGCTTCACAGTTTGTCATGTCTGTTATGGATTGGGATTGTCTCTGTCAACTCACCATATATTTTTAATTACCTCCGCCAAGGAGGTTATGTTTTTGCCAGGGTTTGTTTGTTTGTCTGTCCGTTAGTGTGCAACATAACTCAAAAAGTTATGGACAGATTTTGATGAAATTTTCAGGGTTTGTTGGAAATGGGATAAGGAAGAAATGATTAACTTTTGGGGGTGATCCAGAAGAAATCCTGGATTCTGGATCACTTTGAAATTTTCGTTAACATTGTGGTAAATGGGGCCAAAATTTTTGTTTCCCAATATCTCGCTTAATTATTGACCAAAACTCATGAAATTTAACTCAGGAATTGACAATGGGGTCCTCTATCACATTTCAAAGGCTGATCCGGATCTGATCCAGAAGGTGGATTTTATTTTAAAAAATAAATGTAGGATTTGTATCATCGATTATGTGGGGAATTTTTGCGCTTGGCGGAGGTCTGCGCTCTCCGAGTGCTTTTCTAGTTAGTAATTATTATTATTTATTTATTTATTTATTTTATTTAATTTAATTTAATTTAATTTAATTTAATTTAATTTAATTTAATTTAATTTAATTTGATTTTTTTAAATCAATAACTAGAAATTCCAGGCAAGCCCGCATGGGGTCCCAACCCCAAGGATGCTTCTCTTTCAGGTCAGCTTGGCTATGCTGAAAATGCAAAATTAGTCAATTTCCAGGAAACTTCCAGCAACTTGTGCAACCAGTTTGTTGTTGGTTGGTTGTTGTTGTTTCACAGTTTGTCATGTCTGTTATGGATTGGGATTGTCTCTGTCAACTCACCATATATATATATATATATATATATATATATATATATATATATATATATATATATATATATATACATTTTTTTTTTTTTATTAGTAAGTTTTTTTAATTTTATTTTTATCAATTACTAGAAATTCCACGCAACGCCACATGGGGTCCCAACCCCAAGGATGAAAAACACTGAACTATGGTCTTCAATGAAGTGAAGCTCTGAAGGTTGGCAGGGGAACTTCTATTAGCCCTGAACCCTCATTAATGGACCAATCATTTAAGGAAGAGCCACAAGTTGAAATAAAATAAGACCAGAAGAAATCGTGGAAAAAATATATTGACTTTTTGGCACCTACTCATACCCTTTTAGGTACTTCCATATTGGCTTCATTTTTAAGTGGTGGTTGTTGCCCTTTCACATGCACCCATTCATATAAAAAACTGTTTTCACCAGGTGGAATAAAGAGGATTAAAGTGTTCTTTTACAGTACAACACCACAGGACTTCTTCAGGCTCCCACACACACACAAACAGGTCATCGCTACAAAACTACTGAGAACATTTTACCTCACAACCTCCACCCACCCACTCACACAAACAAACAACACACACCTACGTAAAGTTTCTACAGTCAAGGTGTTAAAAGTGCTCGTCAGAGAAGCCCATAAGGCATTCTCTCAGCCTCGCAGTATCCCTGTTTGTTCCGACACACAGCGATAGCGGCAGATTTCTAAAACCTCTCACGTGGAGTTATATCCAAGAGATGGGGCGTCAGTCAAGGAGATGACGGAAATGACCCATTGACTCAAATCAGAGGCAAACCCGGACCCTGTAGAACGCAAAAATATGACTTGTCGTAAATATAGGGAAGGGGTTCCTGAGGGGCAAGTAGCACTCTGCAAGAATTTTAAACACATATAAATGATGAGTCACCACAAGGAGGTGGAGCATCTGAGTAAGTGTGGGTTTGCTTATGTCTGTGTCTGCATCGCCACATGAAATCTACACCCTTTAAAGCCAGTTTCCACATGACGTGACTGTATGTTTTCACTGTATGTTCAATATGTAGACCAGGGCTGTCACTCATTTTAGTTCAGGGGCCACATTCAGCTAAATTTGATCTGAAGTGGGCCAGAGCAGTAAAATAATAACATAACTAGAAAAGCACTCTGAGAGCGCAGACCTCCGCCAAGGCAGATCAGTGCCCCCCCCCCCGATCACCACCAAAATGTAATCATTTGTTCCTTGTGCCAGTATCAATATTTCCTGAAATTTTCATCCAAATCTGTCCATAACTTTTTGAAAGATCCGGATCAGTCTTTGCCATTTGATAGAACACCCCATTGTAAATCCCTGAGTCAAATTGCATGAGATTTGCACAATTCCCCCATATTGTGATTTCCACCATAAATATTAGTCCCATATTTATTTGACCTATATTTTAAGATTCCTTGACCATGAAAACATACCATTAGCAACTGAATTCATAATTATATCCTTATTAGTTCAGTAGTTATTCACGAAAATCACATTTCTCGTAATGGCGGTTTTCTTCTGGATCTAGCTCCTTAAGTATTAAAGCTACATGAAATCCGGTGGCATACTCCTGATGCGGAACTGACTGAGCTACACGATGGCGCTTGTCAGAAATTTCTACCTTTAATATTAAAGGCACAGTAGGCCAAAAAGTAAGGGCACCCCCATTTTTTTATATAAATTGAGCTAAAATCCACCTTCTGGATCAGATCTGGATCAGCCTTTGAAATGTGATAGAGGACCCCATTGTCAGTTCCTGAGTGAAATTTCATGAGTTTTGGTCAATAATTAAGCGAGATATTGGGAAATGAAAATTTTGGCCCCATTTACCACAATGTTAACAAAAATTTCAAAGTGATCCAGAATCCAGGATTTCTTCCGGATCACCCCCAAAAGTTAATCATTTCTTCCTTATCCCATTTCCAACAAACCCTGAAAATTTCATCAAAATCTGTCCGTAACTGTTTTGAGTTATGTTGCACACTAACGGACAGACAAACAAACCCTGGCAAAAACATAACCTCCTTGGCGGAGGTAATAATATATAAATAATGTCAACTCCAAACTTTTCTTTATGGTTTAGAGTAAAAAAAAAAAAAAAAAAAATTACATTATGAAAAGGTTTACATCTACAAACCATCCTTTCAAACGATGTAATTAACATGAACAAACTGAAAAAAATAAGTGTAATTTTGACAATATTCAGCCTCAGTTTATCATTTCCACATGTACATGATAATTTACAGATCACAGTGGATCTACAAATACACAAAACATTTAATAACAGGCAAAATATTGTTAAAATTGTACTTCTTACTTCTCTTAAGACCTTTCAGGTTGTTCATATTTGTTCAGGTTATTCACATTTTTTGCGAAATTTTATTTTGTTTTAGTGTAAATACATGAAAATATTCACATTTACAAAGAGAAAAAAATGGAATTGTCATTACTTATATGTTATTATGATAGTATTTTACTGGTCCTGCCCACTTGAGATTGAAATGGTCTGAATGTGGAACCTGAAATAAAGATATTGTTAATATTTTAGTGTAATTTTTTGCATTTCACACATTCATCCCAAGGGCCCTGGAATTTTCATTTTTTTAAAAATTACAGGTTGACCCAAAAAAAACGGGAATTTTTGAAGTGTGTATTGGCAGACATGAGCAAGTGGCGGCACTGCGAGACAGTGAGCAAGTAAACACATCCCCATTTTTGTAACCATTGGCGGCTGTGCGAGAATTGTTCGGTAACCGTGTGATCTCAAGATTCGGTAACGTTCCCTGGCCCCCTAGATCGTCAGATTTGTCCGTTTGTGATTTTTTCTCGTGGGGCTATCTCAAGAGTAAAGTGTACACGACTCGACCAAGAACTCTGGATGAGTTAAAACAGAGAATTCAGGATGAAATTCACAGTATCCCAGCTGAGATGTTGCAGCGGTCAATGAGGAATCTCAACAGCATATTTCAAGAATGCATTCGTACAGGAGGACGCCATCTACAGGAAGTCATTTTTAACCCATTAAGACCCACTGCTACTTTTGTGTCACTTCCCAAATGATTTTTTTTTTTCCCTCTATTTATCCTTTCTTAAGTGATTTATCATCATTTATTACAATATTCTCCTCTGTATTTAGAATTTGTTCCAGTAAAAATCTAATATTTTACCGTATTTAACTTACTGATTATGTATATGTTCATAAAAATTCAGATTAATGAGAAGGTTATTATATCAGAACCAGAGAAAACTAAAGAAAAAGTAACTTTTTCAGTCAAATATATCAATAACTGAACATAAACCCAGTGTGTCCATCCACTGTCATTGATCCAACTCCATGGGTTTTACTGGTGAATCAGTGTTGTAGAAGATGACGGTGTTTCCATGGTAACTACAGAGCCTCTGAACGTCCAAACAGGTCATATGTGATGACCATGAAAAGACGACAAACTGTATTTTACACCATTTATTTACATGGATTGAGAGGATTAGTGGATCAACAGTTATTAAACAGTTTAGATCAGTAGATACTTTTGGTTTCCAGTGGATGTTTGGGTCTTTATGGGTTAAAAAAAAGGAAAATTCCATCATTGTTTCTTAAATGGCATGGTTTAAGGTTTCAGTTACTATGAATAAAATATTTTTCTTCCATCACTCTTGGTTTTATTGGATTGTTAAAAGTTCCCGTTTTTTTGTGTCACCCTGTATTTGCCTTTCAGTTGCTCAAAAGTCATCAAAGATCCTTTCTCAAAGCAGTCCTCCAGTTTATGTTTTCCATGTTGATACCAGGTTTCCACAGTCTTATTGTTTAGAGCAGGGGTCTCAGACTCATTCTCTTTCAGGGGCCACATCCCCCCCAATTTGATCTCCAGTGGGCCGGACAAGTAAAATAATAACATAATAACCTATAACTAATGTGTGGTGGAAAAATTTACTTTTTATATTTTATACTCTTTATATTTTATACTGTTAGTACATCTTCTTTTAATGCTGAGTCATTATTCATTATGTGTGATGTTTACCACTCTGTAACACCCCCAACCCAGGAACGGAGTTCTTGCCTTGAGTTAAAACCCAAACACCTAAATGTCTGAATGTGTAGATAGAGGATGGTGTCTGCACTCCAGATAGGATCCAAGCAAGGTTAGAGTGAAGAGGTCATCATGACCTCTTCACGGAGCAGAGAAGGAGTAGTATGGGGTGGTATGATGTACGTAAGGAATGACATCATAGTTTGAGGGGGTTGGATTTGGTTTTATATAATCTTTAGTTTTCTCTTGTTTAATCAGACTTCACTTACAGAGTTTCTCTGTGATTGACTTCTCAATAAATGCATTTATTTATTTTAACTCTAACTTTCTCTCCTCCTCTTTGTGTGTGGGTTATCAGTTGAACATTTCCATAACAAATGACAACTCCAAATTTTTGTCTTTGTTTTAGTGCAAAAAAAAACAAAACAATAAATTATGAAAATACTTACTTTTATAAACTATCCAAACAAAAGAGATGTGAATAATCTAAAAAAAAAAAAAAAAAATTTCCTAAGAAAAATAAGTGCAATTTTAACAATATTCTACCTCAACTTATCATTCATACATAAGTATTATGGATCAGATCTACAAAGACACTAAAAACTTAGTAACAGGAAGAAAATAGTTGAAATTGTGCTTAAATTTCTTTACACACTTCAGGTTGTTCATATTTGTTCAGGTTATTCACATTTTATTGTTACAGGATAGTTTGTAAATGGAATTTTTTCATAATTTAATGTTATTTTTTGCATTAAAACAAATACAAAAAAATTAAATTGTCATTGTTAGTAGACATAGTGTAATATTGTTTTTTCACATCAAACCGAGAAGAAAATATGGAGTCATTATTTTTTGTAGGTTTTTATGCTGTTATTATTTTACTGGACATCATATTGGTCTGTATGTGGAACCTGAACTAAAATGAGTTCCACAGCCTTGACTGAGGAATTTTTGCACTTTGCAAATCCATCCTACGGGCCGCATTGGAACCTTTGGTGGGCCACATGTTTGACACCCCTTGGTTTAGAGTCAATGGAATGAGATGGTTTTGCTTCAAAGGAGACTTTGACAACAGTTCGACTTTTTGTCCAATGCTTTTATGTATATCATACCATAATTTACTAAGGTGAAATAGAATTGGATTGTCTGTTAATTTAGGCAAGATTTTTGAGTTGTACTTATATATAAAATCACTATTTTGGTCGTTTTTGAGTACTTTTGATTTTGCCTTTATGTACAGGGTGAGTCAGAAAAAACGCTCTTTTCATTTAAAGAAATTGTACCACTGAAATGGAAATGCTTATTTTTCGTTTGATCATACAGTCATATTGATGTGGTTATTGAGCATGTCTGGTGATTGAATCATTGATTTATGGCATAGCATAACAGAGGGAATGTCCATTGTTTATTGTGCACCGAAATATCTGCCAACACAGTTTATGCCACCGTGAATGAAACTGAAATTGTCAACCATTACAGCATGTTTACTCGCCATCAAAATGTTTTGTCTCAACGAAGTCGTCCGGCACGACCTTCAACCTGGCTACCGTTCAGATTGATGCAAATCTGTGCTCGTTGTCGCATCTCTAACACAGCTCTTCTCGCCATTCGTGTTCGTCGTAGGGCTTGGATTTCAGCCGTGATGCGATTTCGGAGTTCCTGAAGAGTTTGTGGAACAGTCTGATACACACAGTTTTTAAGATACCCCCACAAGAAAAAATCAAGGGGGGTCAAGTCCGGGGATCTAGGTGGCCACTTTCCCTCCTGACCCAAACAGACAACTCGATGAGGAAATAATACCTGCAATCGCTGTGGTCTTGCCATGATGAAAACTCCCTGGGCACTGTCATGTAGGCCTATGTCCTGAGTGTGAAAGCAAAGCCCCGACTCCTGTAATTGTTGTCAATTTCAAGTTTGTTCACTGTGGCATACATTGTGTTGGCAGGTATTTCAGTGCCCAATAAACAATGGACCTTCTCTCTCTTATGCAATGCAATAAATCTATGACTACATCAGCAGACATGCTCAATAACCACATCAATATGACTGTATGGTCAAAAGAACAATCAGTGTTTCCGTTTTAGCAGTACAATTTCTTTACATGGAAAGAGCGTTTTTTCTGACTCACCCTGTATAGCAAACTAATACAAGATCAAAAACAAATGAATTTTGGAAAAAAAAAAAAAAAAAAAAAAAAGTTTCCGTTTTGAATGTCTGGGGTTGACAGAAATTTTTGATGTTAAAATGGAGTCACGAGCCTCTGCTGATAAGTTCTCACAAATCTGAAATCCTCTGTTTCAACTAGTCAGAAAAACTAACTTCCCCTTTGTTCCAGACTGACCATAAATAATATTTTTTTTGCCTGGTCCTCTTCTTTGTTTTTCCATCTGGTAACTTACCCCGTGTAACACATAATGCATCAATATTATAAATGTGCACCTTTCAAGCATTTTTTTTTTTTTTTTTTTTTTTTGGTTAATGGAGAAGTTTGGTGTAGTTGTTCTTGGGTTTGTTTGTTAAAAAAAAAAAAAGAAATTGTGCAACAATTCATTTTCAATTGATTTGTCACATATGATACAGTGTTTGTATTGCCCAAAACTCCAAATAAACAAAAGTTGGAAAAAAAAACAAACAAACAATAAGACCAATGGCCCTGTAGCTTACCTGCACTTCCTATGTCTTTTATAATGGGGAAATTTTTCAAAGTCTCCTGTAATTGTTGTCAATTTCAAGTTTGTTCACTGTGGCATACATTGTGTTGGCAGGTATTTCAGTGCCCAATAAACAATGGACCTTCTCTCTCTTATGCAATGCAATAAATCTATGACTACATCACCAGACATGCTCAATAACCACATCAATATGACTGTATGGTCAAAAGAAAAATCTGTGTTTCCGTTTTAGCAGTACAATTTCTTTAAATGGAAAGAGCGTTTTTTTTCTGACTCACCCTGTACAGTACTATATATGAAGAAATGAAAATTTAAACATTTATTATTATACATGTAGTTCAGTCAGTCTTTGGTTGGACAGTTTGTTTTATTTAAGTCTTATTTCTAATACCAATGTCTAGGGACCGAAGTTAGTAAATGCATCGTTTCTGTTTTTAACCCTTAGGGGTCTGAGCCTATTTTGGCGGTTTTTGAGTGTTTTTGATTTTACCTTTATATACTATATAAAGAAGTGTTTACTATATCCATGTTTGGTATCTTTTTTTTTTTTTTTTTTTTTTTAAGCACAACTTCATCTATCTCATCTGCCTATTATTTTTCCACTTTAATCTACTATATCAACAGAAAAGGACAAAAAACACACAAAAAATGTAAAATCCAAATTTGAAAAATGTATAGAATTTATTGCATAAATAACACAAAGATGCTTAACGAACCTTTTCAAAGACTTTAACCTGTTTAACCCTGACCATATTTTCAGGGGAAAAATGCCTAAACAGACATACCCAAAGTAAATGAAGAATTACTTATAATACTTATAATAATAATAAGGTTCATATGGATGTTCTTGGTGTCTATGGACATTTACAGACCTCACAGAATCTATTCCCATTGTCTAAAATATTGTATCTATTACTATGCCTGAGTAAACTGTAACAAACTAAAAGAGAAATTAGAAGTTTTTATCCTCGCCTGTTTTTTTTTTTTTTTTTCAGCTGGATTGACGATGATATGCATAAATTAATTGTTCGTGTCGGAGATTTTTAATAGCGTATATTTCACCCCACAAATATTAAAAATCATGTTTGAACATTAAAGTTTGCACTAAAATACACTTTTGTGTAGAGAGAGCACATTACTCCAGTGTTGGTTTCCCTCCACTGGCTACCGGTAACCTACAGAATTGATTTTAAGATACTACTCCTCACGTATAAAGCTCTAAATGGAACCGGACCAAGTTACATTACAAACTCACTGATCAATTATGTACAAACTAGAACACTGAGGTCATCAAACGCAGGGTTACTAGCGACTCCCAGAAATATTACAAAGAAAATGGGGGACGCAGCCTTTACTAACTATGCACCAAAGTTATGGAATACAATTCCAAAAGACATTAGAGAAGCCAGTTCACTGAATATATTTAAAACCAAATTAAAAACATTTATTCTCATTAGCCTTTGAAAGGAGATAAAAATGGGGTCACAATTCAGGAACCAGGAAAGTGCGTTTTTTATTTTTATTTTATTTTATTGTATTTCTGTTTTTATTTTTTATTTTATTGTATTTCAAATTCATCTTATTTCTTGCACTTCAAAAATTCTATGCATAATCAAATATTTTAATGTGCGCTGTTTTTATATTTATTTTTATTTTACTATATTTCTCTCAAATTTCATTTTATTTCTTGATGTATAATCAAATGTTAATATATTTTAATATTGTATTTTTTCAATCAATGTGAAGCACTTTGGGCTACAATTTCTGTATGAAAGGTGCTATACAAATAAAGTTTATTATTATTATTATTATTATTATTATTATTATTATATTATTATTATTATTATTATTATTATTATTATTATTACTTTTATTAACATTACGGTCTAAACTTTGAGCAAAAGTTGAAAAAAACATCCATTGTCCTGATTTATTATATTTTTATAGTAGATGAATATTAATATAATTTTTTTTGGCCCACAGGTGGCCTGATAGGGCTAAAGGGGTTAAAAGTGAATATTGGTTCCAAATATTAGACCCAGGACATGTCAGTAAAGTACAAGCTTTTTTTGTTTTTATTAAATAAGTGCCTATATTGGAAACATCATGATGCAATAGTTTTTTCCGATGCAGTTTTTAAAATTTTTATGGAATTTCCTTTGCGATGGACAGTTTTCTTTTCTTTTTTTTTTTTTTTTTGTATAAAGTTGTGAAACTCTTGTCCACAAATGTGGGACAGTGGGTCTTAGGAGGTTATATACACTCACAGTCAATGAAAACTTTGAGACCATATTTTTCGACATAATTTTTATTTTGAAACCCTAAATTGGAATTTTTTTCATATGAATCATTTGTTTAGGATATTGGCATGCAGCAACAAAAATCTAAAATTTCAAGAATAATTTCAAAACAAAAAAACTTAAAAGAAAATAGCACCTCCCAAACACAAAGTCAAAACAGTCAGTACCAGTTATGGCCTCCGTTTGCTTCGATATAGACGTGACATGATGCCGTTCAGTGGACTAAAAATGGTGTCCTTTTTTGGGCCTTTATATAGGCCTTCAAAAACCACTCCTCAAATTGTGCAGATACCCACTGAGTACTGCTCAATGTGTATTTGGTCCACTTTTGCAAAGAGACCAACCCATGTGCAATGAACCGTGACAACATGACAACTCATCATTATCTCAACTACCCGAGCACAAAGTCATCAAAAAATCCACAACGAATAATTTAATAATTACAACCCCCCCCAAAAGTAGAAATATGCAGACATTTCTACCCCAAAGTTTCTATTGACGGAAACAAAAATTGTAATAAATTCAAACTATACTCAAATATTTGACATAAAAGCGTATCTTTACATAGGCGTTTTCTCTGGTCCCGCCCACCCACCCACCCTTGGTCCTCCTAGTGTCCACATCCGGTTCAGATGGGGGTCATTCTCACCCTTACCTGTAATGCTAATGCAGTCTGTGGATTAGAATCTGCAGATCTGATGCTTCTGTTTTATCTACGCAAAGGATTTATAGTTATATTTAATATATATATCTTAAGATTCTTTTAACCAGTGCTTCTGTTTTATCATTTTAATGTTTAATATTTTTATTGTTTTCATATATGTCTTAAATTTAGCTTCTTTTAATCAGTTCTTTTATATCTTTTTAATGTTTCTTATTCTCCGGTGTTTCATCAGAGGGAGCCCTCCATGCTGGGGGGCGGCTGTGGACTCCGGGGGCTGTGGCGCCTTCTCTCACTGGGGTCCGCTCCTTTCTGGTGGGTGGGGGTCCCAGTTGGCCCTCTCCCACTAGTTGGGATGCGGGGCTGTGTTGCTGGTGCCTGGTCGCCGGGGGTCGGCGGCTGCCTCCTGGTGCGGATGGCTCCCTGAGACAGCGCCTCCTAAATTGATGTTTTACTTTTACTTGTACATTTTTGTTCTGGTCTACCCGTGCTCAGTCAGTCTTCTTAAGTATGTGTGAGCTTGTGGGTTTGCATGTATATGTGTGTGTGTGTGTGTGTGTGTGTGTGTGCGGGTGAGTGGGTGGGTGTGGGTGGGGGGTGGTACTGATTTTTAAACTGATATGTAAAGCACTTTGTGCTACAGTTTTTAATGTATGAAAAGTGCTATATAAATAAAGATTATTATTATTATTATTATTATTATTATTATTATTATTATTATTATTATTATTATTATTATCTGGCCATTTTTTTCTGTTTTGAAAAAGGACAAAAAATGACGAAGATATTGTAAGAAATCTAATGTCCCCCCACCTCATTACCTCCGCCAAGGTTATGTTTTTGTCAGCGTTGATTTGTCTGTCTGTCTGTCTGTTTGTGTGCGAGATAACTCAAAAAGTTAAGGACGGATTTGCTCTACGAGTGCTTTTCTAGAAAAGACAGTGCAGACATCCACCAAGGCAGATCAATGTTCCCCCCACCCCCGATCACCACCAAAATTTAATCATTTGTTCCTTGTTCCAGTACCAACATTTACTGAAATTTTCATCCAAATCTGGGTCACTGATCTGCCTCGGTGGAGGTCTGCGCTCTCCGAGTACTTCTAGTTTTCATACTTTCACTCATGTCTGTTTGCTCCGGTTTCAAACCGTCGTATCTCTGGTTGTATTTGCTCTATCAACATCAAATAAAAAGTGGGAAGACTAGAGGTCGCAGCGCATTGGCTGTATTTTAAAAGATTGCCATGGAGTAATAAAGGCATTTTATTTTTACACAAATCCTACAGTGTGCCTTGGAATATTTTTTGAAATCCTCAATGCTTATGTGGATTTTTTTTCTTTTTTTTTTTTTTTTTTGACTCTTAAATAGGAAGGAACACCACAAGTTTTCCACTCTGTTGGTTTAAAAAGTGGGAGAGTGTTTCAAGTCCACACTTTCAAATGCAATTATCTCCAGTGGTTTACTCGCCATGTTGAAAATATCATGTGATTCAGTCACGGGGCTGTGACCGCGGACCCCTAAGGGTTAATGTCCAGTAATAATAGTCATACAAAGTGTAGCTATTATAACAACTACACATTAAAATTAAAGGTGAAACATTATCGTAACAGAAGTGCTGTGTAAAAGCACTAGTAAACTCATTTTAGTTCAGGGGCCACATAAAGCCAAATTTGATCTGAAGTGGGCCGGACCAGTGAAATAATAACATAATAATATATAAATAATGACAACTTCAAACTTTCCTCTATGTTTAAGAGCAAAAAAAAAAGTAAAATTATGCAATGAAAATGTTTACATCTACCAACTATCCTTTAAAATAATGTGAATAACATGAACAAACTGAAATTTCTTTAGAAAACTAAGTGCAGTTTTAACAATATTATGTCTCAGTTTATCATTTATAATATGTAAATTACAACTGACAGATTAGAATGGATCAACTAATACACAAAACATTTAATTGCAGGCAGAATATTGGTAAACTTGCATTTCAGACTTTTCGAAATGTTCGTATTTTTTGTGTAAAATTATATTTATTTTAGTGTAAATACAGTAAAATGACATGAAAATGTTTACATTTACAAAGAGAAAAATTTGAAGTAGTGAGTATTTATAGTTATGGACCGCACCTCTATGTACATAACCGCTACCCCTCACCCCGACAAAAAAACAAAAATCAACCCCCCCCCCCCCCCCCCCCTGTGTTTTTTGACAAATCATACTCTGTTTACAACCACCAACTATCCTTTAAAACAATATGAATAACATAAACTGATTTTTTTTTTTTTTTTTTTTTAAGAAAACCAGGTGTAATTTTAACAATATTGTGTCTCAGTTTATCATTAACACATGTAAATTACAATTTACAGATCAGAAGGGATCAAAAAATACACAAAACATTTAATAACAGACAGAATATTGGTAAACTTGCACCTCAGACATTTCAAAATGTTCATATTTGTTCAAGTTATTCACGATTTTTTTGCAAAATGATGGTTTATTTTAGTGCAAATACACTAAAATGACACGAAAATGTTCACATTTACAAAGAGAAAAATTTGAAGTTGTGAGTATTTATAGTTATGCACCACACCCCCATGTATATAACTGCCACCCCACCCCCCGCTCCAACCAAAAAAAAAAAAAGAAAAACTCCCCCTCCTCTGTTTTGTTTTTTTTTTTTTTGACAAATCACTCTCTGTTTACATCTACCAACTATCCTTTAAAACAATGTGAATGACATAAACTGAATTTTTTAAAGAAAACTAAGTGCAGTTTTGACAATATTGTGTCTCAGTTTATCATTTACACATGTAAATTACAACTGACAGATCAGAGGGGATCAACAAATACACAAAACATTTAATAACAAACAGAATATTGGTAAACTTGCATTTCAGACTTTTCGAAATGTTCATATTTTTTCAGGTTATTCACATTTTTTTTGCGAAATGATAGTTTATTTTAGTGTAACTACAGTAAAATTACATGAAAATGTTCACATTTACAAAGACAAAACTTTGAAGTAGTGAGTATTTATAGTTATGGACCGCACCTCTATGTATATAACTACCCCCCAACCCCGACAAAAAACCCCAAAAACATCCCCTCCTCTTTTTTTTTTTTTGACAAATTGCACTCTGTTTACAATCTACCAACTCTCCTTTAAACGATATAAATAACATGAACAAACTGAAATTTCTTCAGAAAACTAAGTGCAGTTTTAACAATATTATGTCTCAGTTTATCATTTATAATATGTAAATTACAACTGACAGATTAGAAAGGATCAACTAATACACAAAACATTTAATTACAGACAGAATATTGGTAAACTTGCATTTCAGACTTTTCGAAATGTTCGTATTTTTTGAGGTTACTCACATTTTTTTTGTAAAATGATATTTATTTTAGTGTAAATACAGTAAAATGACATGAAAATGTTTACATTTACAAAGAGAAAAATTTGAAGTAGTGAGTATTTATAGTTATGGACCGCACCTCTATGTACATAACCGCTACCCCTCACCCCGACAAAAAAACAAAAATCAACCCCCCCCCCGCTGTGTTTTTTGACAAATCACACTCTGTTTTACATGTACCAACTCTCCTTTAAAACAATGTGAATGACATAAACTGAATTTTTTTAAGAAAACTAGGTGTAATTTTAACAATATTATGTCTCAGTTTATCATTAACACATGTAAATTACAATTTACAGATCAGAAGGGATCAAAAAATACACAAAACATTTAATAACAGACAGAATATTGGTAAACTTGCACCTCAGACATTTCAAAATGTTCATATTTGTTCAAGTTATTCACGATTTTTTTGCAAAATGATGGTTTATTTTAGTGCAAATACAGTAAAATGACACGAAAATGTTTACATTTACAAAGAGAAAAATTGGAATTTGTGAGTATTTATAGTTATGCACCACACCCCCATGTATATAACTGCCACCCCACCCCCCCGCTCCAACCAAAAATAAAAAAGAAAAAAAAAAAGAAAAACTCCCACTCCTCTGTTTTTTTTGACAAATCACTCTCTGTTTACATCTACCAACTATCCTTTAAAACAATGTGAATGACATAAACTGAAATTTTTTAAGAAAACTAGGTGTAATTTTAACAATATTGTGTCTCAGTTTATCATTAACACATGTAAATTACAGCTGACAGATCAGAGGGGATCAACAAATACACAAAACATTTAATAACAGACAGAATATTGGTAAACTTGCATTTCAGACTTTTCGAAATGTTCATATTTTTTTCAGGTTATTCACGTTTTTTTTTCAAATGATGGTTTATTTTAGTGTAACTACAGTAAAATTACATGAAAATGTTCACATTTACAAAGAGAAAAATTTGAAGTTGTGAGTATTTATAGTTATGCACCACACCCCCGTGTATATAACTGCCACCCCACCCCCTTCTCCAACCAAAAACAAAAAAAAAAAGAAAAACTCCCCCTCCTCTGTTTTTTTGACAAATCACACTCTGTTTTACATCTACCAACTCTCCTTTAAAACAATGTGAATGACATAAACTGAATTTTTTTAAGAAAACTAGGTGTAATTTTAACAATATTATGTCTCAGTTTATCATTAACACATGTAAATTACAATTTACAGATCAGAAGGGATCAAAAAAATACACAAAACATTTAATAACAGACAGAATATTGGTAAACTTGCACCTCAGACATTTCAAAATGTTCATATTTGTTCAAGTTATTCACGATTTTTTTGCAAAATGATGGTTTATTTTAGTGCAAATACAGTAAAATGACACGAAAATGTTCACATTTACAAAGAGAAAAATTTGAAGTTGTGAGTATTTATAGTTATGCACCACACCCCCATGTATATAACTGCCACCCCACCCCCCGCTCCAACCAAAAATAAAAAAGAAAAAAAAAAGAAAAACTCCCCCTCCTCTGTTTTTTTTTTTTTTTTTTTTGACAAATCACTCTCTGTTTACATCTACCAACTATCCTTTTAAAACAATGTGAATGACATAAACTGAAATTTTTTAAGAAAACTAGGTGTAATTTTAACAATATTATGTCTCAGTTTATCATTTACACATGTAAATTACAACTGACAGATCAGAGGGGATCAACAAATACACAAAACATTTAATAACAAACAGAATATTGGTAAACTTGCATTTCAGACTTTTCGAAATGTTCGTATTTTTTCAGGTTATTCACATTTTTTTTGCGAAATGATAGTTTATTTTAGTGTAACTACAGTAAAATTACATGAAAATGTTCACATTTACAAAGACAAAACTTTGAAGTAGTGAGTATTTATAGTTATGGACCGCACCTCTATGTATATAACTACCCCCCAACCCCGACAAAAAACCCCAAAAACATCCCCTCCTCTTTTTTTTTTTTTTGACAAATTGCACTCTGTTTACAATCTACCAACTATCCTTTAAACAATATAAATAACATGAACAAACTGAAATTTCTTCAGAAAACTAAGTGCAGTTTTAACAATATTATGTCTCAGTTTATCATTTATAATATGTAAATTACAACTGACAGATTAGAATGGATCAACTAATACACAAAACATTTAATTGCAGGCAGAATATTGGTAAACTTGCATTTCAGACTTTTCGAAATGTTCGTATTTTTTGAGGTTACTCACATTTTTTTGCAAAATGATATTTATTTTAGTGTAAATACAGTAAAATGACATGAAAATGTTTACATTTACAAAGAGAAAAATTTGAAGTAGTGAGTATTTATAGTTATGGACCGCACCTCCATGTACATAACCGCTACTTCTCACCCCGACAAAAAAACAAAAATCAACCCCCCCCCCCCTGTGTTTTTTGACAAATCATACTCTGTTTACAACCACCAACTATCCTTTAAAACAATGTGAATAACATAAAATGATTTTTTTTTTTTTTTTTCAAGAAAACTAGGTGTAATTTTAACAATATTGTGTCTCAGTTTATCATTAACACATGTAAATTACAATTTACAGATCAGAAGGGATCAAAAAAATACACAAAACATTTAATAACAGACAGAATATTGGTAAACTTGCACCTCAGACATTTCAAAATGTTCATATTTGTTCAGGTTACTCACATTTTTTTGCAAAATGATATTTATTTTAGTGTAAATACAGTAAAATGACACGAAAATGTTCACATTTACAAAGAGAAAAATTTGAAGTTGTGAGTATTCTAGTTATGCACCACACCCCCATGTATATAACTGCCACCCCACCCCCCGCTCCAACCAAAAAAAAAAAAAGAAAAACTCCCCCTCCTCTGTTTTTTTTTTTTTTTTTTTTTGACAAATCACTCTCTGTTTACATCTACCAACTATCCTTTTAAAACAATGTGAATGACATAAACTGAATTTTTTAAAGAAAACTAAGTGCAGTTTTGACAATATTGTGTCTCAGTTTATCATTTACACATGTAAATTACAACTGACAGATCAGAGGGGATCAACAAATACACAAAACATTTAATAACAAACAGAATATTGGTAAAACTTGCATTTCAGACTTTTCGAAATGTTCATATTTTTTCAGGTTATTCACATTTTTTTTTGCGAAATGATAGTTTATTTTAGTGTAACTACAGTAAAATTACATGAAAATGTTCACATTTACAAAGACAAAACTTTGAAGTAGTGAGTATTTATAGTTATGGACCGCACCTCTATGTATATAACTACCCCCCAACCCCGACAAAAAACCCCAAAAACATCCCCTCCTCTTTTTTTTTTTGACAAATTGCACTCTGTTTACAATCTACCAACTCTCCTTTAAACGATATAAATAACATGAACAAACTGAAATTTCTTCAGAAAACTAAGTGCAGTTTTAACAATATTATGTCTCAGTTTATCATTTATAATATGTAAATTACAACTGACAGATTAGAAAGGATCAACTAATACACAAAACATTTAATTACAGACAGAATATTGGTAAACTTGCATTTCAGACTTTTCGAAATGTTCGTATTTTTTGAGGTTACTCACATTTTTTTTTGTAAAATGATATTTATTTTAGTGTAAATACAGTAAAATGACATGAAAATGTTTACATTACAAAGAGAAAAATTTGAAGTAGTGAGTATTTATAGTTATGGACCGCACCTCTATGTACATAACCGCTACCCCCTCACCCCGACAAAAAAACAAAAATCAACCCCCCCCCCCGCTGTGTTTTTGACAAATCACACTCTGTTTTACATGTACCAACTCTCCTTTAAAACAATGTGAATGACATAAACTGAATTTTTTTAAGAAAACTAGGTGTAATTTTAACAATATTATGTCTCAGTTTATCATTAACACATGTAAATTACAATTTACAGATCAGAAGGGATCAAAAAATACACAAAACATTTAATAACAGACAGAATATTGGTAAACTTGCACCTCAGACATTTCAAAATGTTCATATTTGTTCAAGTTATTCACGATTTTTTTTGCAAAATGATGGTTTATTTTAGTGCAAATACAGTAAAATGACACGAAAATGTTTACATTTACAAAGAGAAAAATTGGAATTTGTGAGTATTTATAGTTATGCACCACACCCCCATGTATATAACTGCCACCCCACCCCCCGCTCCAACCAAAAATAAAAAGAAAAAAAAAAAGAAAAACTCCCACTCCTCTGTTTTTTTTGACAAATCACTCTCTGTTTACATCTACCAACTATCCTTTAAAACAATGTGAATGACATAAACTGAAATTTTTTAAGAAAACTAGGTGTAATTTTAACAATATTGTGTCTCAGTTTATCATTAACACATGTAAATTACAGCTGACAGATCAGAGGGGATCAACAAATACACAAAACATTTAATAACAGACAGAATATTGGTAAACTTGCATTTCAGACTTTTCGAAATGTTCATATTTTTTCAGGTTATTCACGTTTTTTTTCAAAATGATGGTTTATTTTAGTGTAACTACAGTAAAATTACATGAAAATGTTCACATTTACAAAGAGAAAAATTTGAAGTTGTGAGTATTTATAGTTATGCACCACACCCCCGTGTATATAACTGCCACCCCACCCCCCTTCTCCAACCAAAAAACAAAAAAAAAAAGAAAAACTCCCCCTCCTCTGTTTTTTTGACAAATCACACTCTGTTTTACATCTACCAACTCTCCTTTAAAACAATGTGAATGACATAAACTGAATTTTTTTAAGAAAACTAGGTGTAATTTTAACAATATTATGTCTCAGTTTATCATTAACACATGTAAATTACAATTTACAGATCAGAAGGGATCAAAAAAATACACAAAACATTTAATAACAGACAGAATATTGGTAAACTTGCACCTCAGACATTTCAAAATGTTCATATTTGTTCAAGTTATTCACGATTTTTTTGCAAAATGATGGTTTATTTTAGTGCAAATACAGTAAAATGACACGAAAATGTTCACATTTACAAAGAGAAAAATTTGAAGTTGTGAGTATTATAGTTATGCACCACACCCCCATGTATATAACTGCCACCCCCACCCCCCGCTCCAACCAAAAATAAAAAAGAAAAAAAAAAAGAAAAACTCCCCCTCCTCTGTTTTTTTTTTTTTTTTTTTGACAAATCACTCTCTGTTTACATCTACCAACTATCCTTTAAAACAATGTGAATGACATAAACTGAAATTTTTTAAGAAAACTAGGTGTAATTTTAACAATATTATGTCTCAGTTTATCATTTACACATGTAAATTACAACTGACAGATCAGAGGGGATCAACAATACACAAAACATTTAATAACAAACAGAATATTGGTAAACTTGCATTTCAGACTTTTCGAAATGTTCATATTTTTCAGGTTATTCACATTTTTTTTGCGAAATGATAGTTTATTTTAGTGTAACTACAGTAAAATTACATGAAAATGTTCACATTTACAAAGACAAAACTTTGAAGTAGTGAGTATTTATAGTTATGGACCGCACCTCTATGTATATAACTACCCCCCAACCCCGACAAAAAACCCCAAAAACATCCCCTCCTCTTTTTTTTTTTTTTGACAAATTGCACTCTGTTTACAATCTACCAACTATCCTTTAACAAAATAAATAACATGAACAAACTGAAATTTCTTCAGAAAACTAAGTGCAGTTTTAACAATATTATGTCTCAGTTTATCATTTATAATATGTAAATTACAACTGACAGATTAGAATGGATCAACTAATACACAAAACATTTAATTGCAGGCAGATATTGGTAAACTTGCATTTCAGACTTTTCGAAATGTTCGTATTTTTTGAGGTTACTCACATTTTTTTGCAAAATGATATTTATTTAGTGTAAATACAGTAAAATGACATGAAAATGTTTACATTTACAAAGAGAAAAATTTGAAGTAGTGAGTATTTATAGTTATGGACCGCACCTCCATGTACATAAACCGCTACTTCTCACCCCGACAAAAAAACAAAAATCAAACCCCCCCCCCTGTGTTTTTGACAAATCATACTCTGTTTACAACCACCAACTATCCTTTAAAACAATGTGAATAACATAAAATGATTTTTTTTTTTTTTTTTTTTAAGAAACCAGGTGTAATTTTAACAATATTGTGTCTCAGTTTATCATTAACACATGTAAATTACAATTTACAGATCAGAAGGGATCAAAAAATACACAAAACATTTAATAACAGACAGAATATTGGTAAACTTGCACCTCAGACATTTCAAAATGTTCATATTTGTTCAAGTTATTCACGATTTTTTTTGCAAAATGATGGTTTATTTTAGTGCAAATACAGTAAAATGACACGAAAATGTTCACATTTACAAAGAGAAAAATTTGAAGTTGTGAGTATTTATAGTTATGCACCACACCCCCATGTATATAACTGCCACCCCACCCCCCGCTCCAACCAAAAATAAAAAAGAAAAAAAAAAAGAAAAAACTCCCCCTCCTCTGTTTTGTTTGACAAATCACTCTCTGTTTACATCTACCAACTATCCTTTAAAACAATGTGAATGACATAAACTGAAATTTTTTAAGAAAACTAGGTGTAATTTTAACAATATTGTGTCTCAGTTTATCATTAACACATGTAAATTACAGCTGACAGATCAGAGGGGATCAAAAAATACACAAAATATTTAATTACAGGCAGAATATTGGTAAACTTGCATTTCAGACTTTTCGAAATGTTCGTATTTTTTCAGGTTATTCACGTTTTTTTTCAAAATGATGGTTTATTTTAGTGTAACTACAGTAAAATTACATGAAAATGTTCACATTTACAAAGAGAAAAATTTGAAGTAGTGAGTATTTATAGTTATGCACCACACCCCCGTGTATATAACTGCCACCCCACCCCCCGCTCCAACCAAAAAAAAAACAGAAAAACTCCCCCTCCTCTTTTTTTTTTTGGACAAATCACACTCTGTTTACATCTACCATCTATCCTTTAAAACAGTGTGAATGACATAAACTGAATTTTTCATATTTTTTTCAGGTTATTCACATTTTTTTGCGAAATGATAGTTTATTTTAGTGTAACTACAGTAAAATTACATGAAAATGTTCACATTTAAACAGAGAAAAATGTGGAGTTGTAAGTATTTATAGGTTATTATGATAGTATTTTACTGATCCGACCCCTTTGAGATTAAATTGGTCTGTATGTGGAACCTGAACTAAAATGATTAATATCCTCAGTGTAATTTTTGCATTTCACAAATTCATCCCAAGTTGATTTTCTGTTTTTTTTTTTCTAAATGAATACTGTCTGGACTCTTGACTAAACAAAAACGTCGTAACCCTGTTTTATTCAGTTCAATTTGTTTGCCTCCGCTTGTTTGCTGAGCAATTGTAACTTCCAGCTAATAGTAATAATACTGACTATAAAACACAGATAAGCTAGATGTCCAAATTTGATCTGCTCTTGCTCCATCTGCTTTATTACTCACAAGCTTTGCGTCTGATAGGCGTTTATAAGAACACACCTGCAGAAAACACTCAAACATAGGCTCCATGTGACTCCATGTCGTAAAAGAAGACAATAATCTAGTCGTATAGGACGCAGCTTTTAATATAATTGCAAATTACTGCAGGGATGTAGCACAAGCCCCAAGGTGGAAACTGACTCACGCGTGGTTTACTAACGTGTTGCCATTAAGCCTTCAGGATCTGTGGGTCAGGTGGGAAAATTGTGTCACGCTCACACACAAACATAGTATTATCACGCTTGGAAGCTGCTTTTTTGCAGACGTACCTTGGCGACTGCATCTATAGCACGCAAACATTTATTATATATTTATTCATATATGCAGAAGTTGCTTGTTTCCTTTGATCCTGTGATGTTGCCCTGCAGGTTTGATTTTCCTGGTCTATTTGACAGAGTTGATAGAGAAGATGCTTGAAAGTCTGAAGATTGACTGTAAGACATCGCAACTAGGGATGGGAATCGATAAGAATTTAACCATTCCATTATCGGTTTTGTTTATCTATCCGATGTCCTTATCGATTCTCATTGGGTGAGGGAATAAAAGAGTACAAACGGGTGTGTTTGCATTAACTGTCTTTTATATTTCCATCTCTGCAGAGAAAATATACCCCATACCATATGTTGGAGCCACTTATATTATTTATTAATACTTTGGATAATGGTAAATCAAAATAAGGAAAATGATCATACTGATTAATTAATTATGATTGATTTCTTGTTGTTTTCAGCTGCTCACGCCCTCCTCCTGATTGGACCGTCCTCCTCCTGTGATTAGGGAGAGAGGACAGCTGGTTCAGGCCTTTTGTCCGACTGTCATGAGGAAGGAGTGAGGAGTGAGAAAGTTTATCTACCACTGAATATACTACAGGGGTTGGACAAAATAATGGAAACACCTTCACCTCAAGATGATAATACCAAATTATAATTTGATACATTTTTCCTGTAACTGACACAAAATAAACGTAATGTGTTTGATGGCAAACTGAATAGTACTGACAAAATGTTCCATGTTTCCCTTCAACACGGCACTAATTTTGGTCAACAATAAAGAAGCTTATCAGTTAATAATAATAATAATAATAATAATAATAATAATAATAATAATAATAATAATAATAATGTAAGACTTTTTAACAGCTATTTGATCTGCAGTCTCCTAAATTCAATTCACTTTTCAATATTAATAGGATAAATAGAATAAATAACTAAATAAATAAATAGAATAAAGTTACCTCACAGGGCTTTACAGAAATGGTTGAATTGATAAAAAAAAAATAGGGAGAGCTTATTTCAGGAAAATTTTCAGATTCAACTTTAGCCCTGATTTTCTGATGCAACAAGATGTTCTAAGCATTCCTGTGCAATTTTTTTGAAATTTTCATCCAAACCCCCCACCCCCCCCACCCCGAAAATTACTTTTTCAACCCTGAAAACGTGGGTTTCTTGTCAGCTTTCAAACCTTCTTCACTTTTGATAAAGTACAATGTAGCAATATGCTCATGCTAGGCCCTTAAATGTTTTTTTTTGTGAGACATGTCATGTCTTAAGAGTGCTTTGCACTGCAAAAGGTGTAGTGTCAAGGTCAAATTATAGGTCAAAGGTCACCCAAATGGTCAAAAATGCATATTTGATGGAATGAAGCTGTTAATGTGGGTTCTTCCAAATGTTGGGCTCAGGTTCTTTCCTCAGAACACATCTACTGACCACAAACAACTTCCATTCAATAAGACACATTAAACAGAACTATTTACTCAATATACTCTCCATATAGACATGTCAAAAATAACAAACGGTAGTTTCACATGACTTTGACGTTTACATGAATACAGGGGTTGGACAAAATAATGGAAACACCTTCACCTCAAGATGATAATGCCCCAATCCATACAGCTAGAATTGTTAAAGAATGGCATGAGGAACATTCTAATGAAGTTGAGCATCTCGTATGGCCGCCACAGTCCCCAGACCTCAACATTATTGAGCATTTATGGTCAGTTTTAGAGATTCAAGTAAGACGTCGATTTCCACCGCCATCGTCTCTAAAAGAGTTGGAGGGTATTCTAACTGAAGAATGGCTTAAATTCCTTTGGAAACAATTCACAAGTTGTATGAATCAATACCTCGGAGAATTGAGGCTGTAATTGCCGCAAAAGGCGGACCTACACCATATTAAATTATATTTTGTTGATGTTTTAAGGTGTTTCCATTATTTTGTCCAACCCCTGTATATCTGCTTAAGAAGGTTTTTTGTTTGATTATTGTTTGTTTGAAGTCAACCACGGAGAATATTTTATTTGGTGAAAATAAATCTTGATCATTTTTACCTCCGCCAAGGAGGTTATGTTTTTGCCAGGGTTTGTTTGTTTGTTTGTTTGTTTGTCTGTCCGTTAGTGTGCAACATAACTCAAAAAGTTATGGACAGATTTTGATGAAATTTTCAGGGTTTGTTGGAAATGGGATAAGGAAGAAATGATTAACTTTTGGGGGTGATCCGGAAGAAATCCTGGATTCTGGATCACTTTGAAATTTTCATTAACATTGTGGTAAATGGGGCCAAAAATTTCGTTTCCGTTTTTTCTCTTTGTAAATGTAAATATTTTCATGTATTTACACTAAAACAAAATAAAATTTCGCAAAAAATGTGAATAACCTGAACAAATATGAACAACCTGAAAGGTCTTAAGAGAAGTAAGAAGTACAATTTTAACAATATTTTGCCTGTTATTAAATGTTTTGTGTATTTGTAGATCCACTGTGATCTGTAAATTATCATGTACATGTGGAAATGATAAACTGAGGCTGAATATTGTCAAAATTACACTTATTTTTTTCAGTTTGTTCATGTTAATTACATCGTTTGAAAGGATGGTTTGTAGATGTAAACCTTTTCATAATGTAATTTTTTTTTTTTTTTTTTTTTTCACTCTAAACCATAAAGAAAAGTTTGGAGTTGACATTATTTATATATTATTACCTCCGCCAAGGAGGTTATGTTTTTGCCAGGGTTTGTTTGTCTGTCCGTTAGTGTGCAACATAACTCAAAAAGTTATGGACAGATTTTGATGAAATTTTCAGGGTTTGTTGGAAATGGGATAAGGAAGAAATGATTAACTTTTGGGGGTGATCCGGAAGAAATCCTGGATTCTGGATCACTTTGAAATTTTTGTTAACATTGTGGTAAATGGGGCCAAAATTTTCATTTCCCAATATCTCGCTTAATTATTGACCAAAACTCATGAAATTTCACTCAGGAATTGACAACGGGGTCCTCTATCACATTTCAAAGGCTGATCCGGATCTGATCCAGAAGGTGGATTTTATCTCAATTTATATAAAAAATGGGGGTGCCCTTACTTTTTGGCCTACTGTGCCTTTAATATTAAAGGTAGAAATTTCTGACAAGCGCCATCGTGTAGCTCAGTCAGTTCCGCATCGGGAGTATGCCACCGGATTTCATGTAGCTTTAATACTTAAGGAGCTAGATCCAGAAGAAAACCGCCATTACGAGAAATGTGATTTTCGTGAATAACTACTGAACTAATAAGGATATAATTACGAATCCAGTTGCTAATGGTATGTTTTCATGGTCAAGGAATCTTAAAATATAGGTAAAATAAATATGGGACTAATATTTATGGTGGAATTCACAATATGGGGGAATTGTGCAAATCTCATGCAATTTGACTCAGGGATTTACAATGGGGTGTTCTATCAAATGGCAAAGACTGATCCGGATCTTTCAAAAAGTTATGGACAGATTTGGATGAAAATTTCAGGAAATATTGATACTGGCACAAGGAAGAAATGATTACATTTTGGTGGTGATCGGGCGGGGGGGACTGATCTGCCTTGGTGGAGGTCTGCGCTCTCAGAGTGCTTTTCTAGTTTGAATATAGAAATATCTCCGCGAGTGCTTATTAAGGAATTTAGTGAGTCATAGACCTCCTCCTCAGACTACTCTGCTATTTTTATTTTTTACCATTTTTTCTTTTTGAATGCAAGAGTGGCCGTAACACCGTATGTACAAAAAATAATAACAGATAATGCTGGGCCCAGTTCGGGGGGGGGGGGGGGGGGGGGGGGGGGGGGGTGGCGGCGTGCAGTGAAAGTGAAACTAAAGACGCTTTACTAATTCCTTTATTGCCGTGTGTCCACTACATGGAACCATTCCAACCTCATTTCCTCTACCCTACTTTCGGAAACTTGCATTTGAGGGGGTACGATGTTTGTTGCCCGCACCGGAACCAGAACTGGGCCCAGATGACGTCCTGGTGTTCACTCTGCTGCAGCAAGCGTCGCTAAGTAGCGTATCAAATACGTGACATTCCTGTAAATCAGGGGTCTCAAACATGTGGCCCGGGGGCCAAATGCGGCCCACCAAAGGTTCCAGTCCGGCCCGTGGGATAATTTTAGTTCAGGTTCCACAGACAGACCAAAATGATCTCAAGTAAAATAATAGCATAATAACCTACAAAAAATAATGACTCCATATTTTCTTCTCGACTTGATGTAAAAAAAAAAATTACATTATGCCTATAAATAATAAGTTCAAATTTCTGTTTTTGTTTTAGTGCAAAAAATAACATTAAATTATGAAAATATTTACATTTCCAAACTATCCTGTAACAATAAAATGTGAATAACATGAACAAATATGAACAACCTGAAACGTCTAAAGAAAATTAAGCACAATTTTAAGTGTTTAGTGTCTTTGTAGATCCGATCCATAATGCACATGTAGAAATGATAAGTTGTGGCATTGAGAAATTGGGGATAGGAGTACATAAGTTTTTACTTCTTCCTACTCCTTTTCGAGCATGTATAATTTCATTTAATTTGTCTTTTTATTTATTTATTTATTTATTATTACTATTATTATGTATTTATGTGTTTTGTTGTTTGTTTGCTTGTCAGTCATTTATGTACCAGTACTTATATTTTGTTGGTTGATTTTTGTTTTGATTTCACTGTCGACATGTTCAAAATAAAGACTTCATTCATTCATTCATTCATAACATTGTTAAACTTGCACTTATCTTTCTTAAGAAATTTCATTTTTTTTTCAGGTTATTCACATCTTTTTTGTTTGGATAGTTTATAAAAGTAAGTATTTTCAGCATTTAATGTGTTTTTTTGTTTTGTTTTTTTGCACTAAAACATAGACAAAAATTTGGAGTTGTCATTATTTATACGTTATTTTGTTATTATTTGACTGGTCCGGCCCACTGCAGATCAAATCGGGCTGAATGTGAACCCCTGAAAAAAAACAATTTTGAGACCCCTGCTGTAAATGATTCACATGCTGTGGACAAATGTTTGAACATATTGGAGGGATTCCACCCTTTTGAAGAGTGGACCTGGTGTCGTCTTTTTAGACCGTTTCTGTCTCGACGCTATGTTGGCTACGTTCTGACCAAAACAATGCAGCGTACGCGTGACGTCATCGCGCGTGTGCAACGAACGCGAAATCGGTAAGCAGAATTGTTAAGCAGGTAGGTAAACGATTCCAAGGAATTGAGCTACTGGGATCCGATTCTCAAAAAGAACCGGTTCTCGATTCCCATCCCTAATTACAACACAACATACAGAATGATATCCATCCGTCTGTCCTTTTAAAAAATCCAATCAAGAAAATTGGTGAACACAAGGCGTGGGTGGACACAGGGGTGTGTCAACTGACTAGATCACAGGTGTCAAACATGCGGCCCGGGGGCCAAAACCGGCCCGCCAAAGGGTCCAATCCGGCCCCTGGGATGAATTTGTGAAATGCAGAAATTACATTAAAGATATTAACAATAAAGGATGTTAAAATCATTTTAGGTCATTTCAACCTAAAAATGGCCAGACCAGTAAAATACTATGATAATAACCTATAAATTATGAAAACTGCTAATTTTTCCTCTTTGTTTTAGTGTAAAAAAGTTACATTACACAAGAATATTTACATTTACAGATTAGCCTTTATGGAAAAAATGTGAATATCTGAAATCTCTTGAGAGAAGTATGTGGAATTTTAATATATTCTCCCTGTTATTAACTATTTTGTGTATTTTTAAATCCACTCTGATCTCTAAGTTGTGATTCACATGTACAAATGATAAACTAACATGTAATATTGTTAACATTGCACTTATTTCTCTTAATATTACAGGTTGTTCATATTTGTTCATGTTATGTTTGAGTACAATTCATAGATGTAAATTTTCATTATGGAATTTGACTTTTTTCACTCAAAAGTTATCCTATTATTTATATTATTTGACTGGTCCAGCCCACTTTATATCATATTAGGCTGAATGTGGCCCCTGAACTAAAATGAGTTTGACACCCCTGGACTAGATGGACCCCCTCATGTGCCCCCACCCTATGGAATCTTTACAGACTGGAACTACATCCACAAATGGATGTCCATCAGCTCTGGTGCATCTAAATCAGTGGTTCCCAACCTTTTTTGGCTCATGACTCCATTTTAACATCACAAATATATGGTGACCCCAGACATTCAAAACGAAGCCTTTTTTTTTTTTTTTTTTTTTGCTAGAATTTTGTTTTTGATCATGTAATAGTTTGCTGTACTATGTTGCAAATAAATGTTAATTTTACATGACATTTAGGCTATATAATGTGTATTATTATGGACGGAGGCAGAAAAGCCAAGTGTAGATTACTGCACAAAGGGAGAGTTTTATTTTCCTTGGTCCAGATGTGTATAGTAGGGTGGTCCAAAAAATGTTTTTTTTAAGATTCTCTGGATTAGAACCCTGCATTTGGTTCCATATCTGGCCAAATTACTTCAGTCCAAATTTTATGCAAATTAATTAATATTTAGAGGTTGCACAAGACACATGAAGATTGCTCTACATCACAGGTGTCAAACATGCGGCCCGGGGGCCAAAACCGGCCCGCCAAAGAGTCCAATCCGGCCCCTGGGATGAATTTGTGAAATGCAAAAATGGCACTAAAGATATTAACAATAAAGGATGTTAAAATAATTTTAGGTCATTTCAACCTAAAAATGGCCAGACCAGTAAAATACTATGATAATAACCTATAAATTATGAAAACTGCTAATTTTTCCTCTTTGTTTTAGTGTAAAAAAGTTACATTACACAAGAATATTTACATTTACAGATTAGCCTTTTATGGAAAAAATGTGAATATCTGAAATCTCTTGAGAGAAGTATGTGGAATTTTAATAATATTCTCCCTGTTATTAACTATTTTGTGTATTTTTAAATCCACTCTGATCTCTAAGTTGTGATTCACATGTACAAATGATAAACTAACATGTAATATTGTTAACATTGCACTTATTTCTCTTAATATTTACAGGTTGTTCATATTTGTTCATGTTATGTTTGAGTACAATTCATAGATGTAAATTTTCATTATGGAATTTGACTTTTTTCACTCAAAAGTTATCCTATTATTTATATTATTTGACTGGTCCAGCCCACTTTATATCATATTAGGCTGAATGTGGCCCCTGAACTAAAATGAGTTTGACACCCCTGGACTAGATGGACCCCCTCATGTGCCCCCACCCTATGGAATCTTTACAGACTGGAACTACATCCACAAATGGATGTCCATCAGCTCTGGTGCATCTAAATCAGTGGTTCCCAACCTTTTTTGGCTCATGACTCCATTTAACATCACAAATATATGGTGACCCCAGACATTCAAAACGAAGCCTTTTTTTTTTTTTTTTTTTTTTTGCTAGAATTTTGTTTTTGATCATGTAATAGTTTGCTGTACTATGTTGCAAATAAATGTTAATTTTACATGACATTTAGGCTATATAATGTGTATTATTATGGACGGAGGCAGAAAAGCCAAGTGTAGATTACTGCACAAAGGGAGAGTTTTATTTTCCTTGGTCCAGATGTGTATAGTAGGGTGGTCCAAAAAATGTTTTTTTTAAGATTCTCTGGATTAGAACCCTGCATTTGGTTCCATATCTGGCCAAATTACTTCAGTCCAAATTTTATGCAAATTAATTAATATTTAGAGGTTGCACAAGACACATGAAGATTGCTCTACATCACAGGTGTCAAACATGCGGCCCGGGGGCCAAAACCGGCCCGCCAAAGGGTCCAATCCGGCCCCTGGGATGAATTTGTGAAATGCAAAAATGGCACTAAAGATATTAACAATAAAGGATGTTAAAATAATTTTAGGTCATTTCAACCTAAAATGGCCAGACCAGTAAAATACTATGATAATAACCTATAAATTATGAAAACTGCTAATTTTTCCTCTTTGTTTTAGTGTAAAAAAGTTACATTACACAAGAATATTTACATTTACAGATTAGCCTTTTATGGAAAAAATGTGAATATCTGAAATCTCTTGAGAGAAGTATGTGGAATTTTAATAATATTCTCCCTGTTATTAACTATTTTGTGTATTTTTTAAATCCACTCTGATCTCTAAGTTGTGATTCACATGTACAAATGATAAACTAACATGTAATATTGTTAACATTGCACTTATTTCTCTTAATATTTACAGGTTGTTCATATTTGTTCATGTTATGTTTGAGTACAATTCATAGATGTAAATTTTCATTATGGAATTTGACTTTTTTCACTCAAAAGTTATCCTATTATTTATATTATTTGACTGGTCCAGCCCACTTTATATCATATTAGGCTGAATGTGGCCCCTGAACTAAAATGAGTTTGACACCCCTGGACTAGATGGACCCCCTCATGTGCCCCCACCCTATGGAATCTTTACAGACTGGAACTACATCCACAAATGGTTGTCCATCAGCTCTGGTGCATCTAAATCAGTGGTTCCCAACCTTTTTTGGCTCATGACTCCATTTTAACATCACAAATATATGGTGACCCCAGACATTCAAAACGAAGCCTTTTTTTTTTTTTTTTTTTTGCTAGAATTTTGTTTTTGATCATGTAATAGTTTGCTATACTATGTTGCAAATAAATGTTAATTTTACATGACATTTAGGCTATATAATGTGTATTATTATGGACGGAGGCAGAAAAGCCAAGTGTAGATTACTGCACAAAGGGAGAGTTTTATTTTCCTTGGTCCAGATGTGTATAGTAGGGTGGTCCAAAAAATGTTTTTTTTAAGATTCTCTGGATTAGAACCCTGCATTTGGTTCCATATCTGGCCAAATTACTTCAGTCCAAATTTTATGCAAATTAATTAATATTTAGAGGTTGCACAAGACACATGAAGATTGCTCTACATCACAGGTGTCAAACATGCGGCCCGGGGGCCAAAACCGGCCCGCCAAAGAGTCCAATCTGGCCCCTGGGATGAATTTGTGAAATGCAGAAATTACACTGAAGATATTAACAATCAAGGATATTAACCCTTTCATGCATACTGGTCACTCCAGTGGACAGTTTTTCTCCTGCTGTTCTCTTGTATATTCATGGATTTTGTTGTTTTAGTTCCATATCAGCCAACACAGTGGACACTTATGCAGCATCCCATAATAATGCACTGACACTCAAACCATTGCTGTAACTTTGCTGTTCTTCTCCTAAACAAAAAGTTTTTTTTTTATATATATATATATATATTTTCGTCATGAAATGAGTAATAACTAGTGTTAGAGTATGATCAAATGTGAGAAAACATCAGATTAGCAGCATCAAAAATGTTTTTATTTCATAGTTTTCACACAGTATGTCACTTTCTGATATTGCGTTTTAAATATATATTCCTTTGCTTCAAAAATTATAAACATGTGCCGTCCAGATGAGTGGAAATTTTTTGTAACTCCATGAAAAACAGGTTCTTGTTTCTTTCGAAGGTCTTTTTATTGATAACAGAACATGAATCAGACATTCACTATACAGGAAGGAGATCTTTGATTTTCTAAACAACATCCACCCATGACACAACACATAACCCTACCCAGACATGAACAGATACAAACAACCACTGAAAAAAAAAAATTATGAAAAGACAGAATGAGAATTATAAAAAAAAAAATAATAATAACCATGTTTAAACAGCATTAATAAGTGCAGTATAAAAGAACAATATATAAAAAAAGACAATAGAAAAAAGAGCAGGTGAAAAGAAAATAAATAATATAAAATAACAACAATAATAATAATAATAATAATAATAATAATAATAATAATAATAATAATAATAATAATAATAATAATAATAAAATGTATTTATTACATGAAAAATAGGTTCATTAAAAAAATGGATTGCATTGTTTTTCCATGCCTTAAGAGGAATAAAACCACTCAGGAAAAAAATCTTGACTAAGGTTCTCATAATTCGTGCATGAAAGGGTTAAAATAATTTTAGATCAGTTCAATCTAAAGTGGGTCGGAACCAGTAAAATACTATCATAATAACCTCTAAATAATGAAAACTGCAATTTTTTCTCTTTGTTTCAGTTTTCAAAAAGTTAAAATTACACAAAAATGTTTACATTTACAGACTAGCCTTTCACCAAAAATGTGAATAACCTGAAATGTCTTAACAGTACTCTATTTTTACTAATATTATGCCTGTTATTAAATGTTTTGTGTATTTATAGATCCCTTTTGATCTCTAAGTTATAATGCACATGTACAAATTATAAACTAAGGCGAAATGTCGTTAAAATTGCACTTATTTCTTTAAAGAATTTTCAGGTTTATATTTGATCATGGTATGTTCAAGTACTGTTTGTAGCTGTAAAGATTCTCATTACGGAATTTGACTTTTTTTTTCACTCAAAACATAGAGCAAACTTTGGAGTTGACATTATTCATAAGTTGTTATCCTATTGTTTACATTATTTTACTGGTCCGGCCCACTTTATATCATATTAGGCTGAATGTGGCCCCTGAACTAAAATGAGTTTGACACCCCTGCTCTATATACTATAACATAACTAGCCAAATGAATAAGGCATATTAGAATAATTTGTCATTTTATTCTCAAAATCAAACTGCAACTTGTATAAAAATGTTGCTTAGAAAGTCCAGCAACCACTGTTGCTTTATTGAAATTACAAAAAAAAAAAAATGTTCCTGTGTTCTTTCTTTCTTTATTTATTTAATTTATTTGCACAAAATAAAAACAGCAATAGAAAAAAAAAAAAAAAAACAACATTCAAACAAGTAACAAAATTGTGCAGGAGAGGTTAGAAGCCAAAAAGAAGGCTTATATGAATACCTTCCCCGAAATGAACAATACACAAAAACAAAACAAAAAAAAAAAAAAAAAATAAATACAATATAACTGAAATAATAAACTAAAGTAAAAACAATAAAAAATGTAATCCACATTACAAATCATCAAATACAAATCAAGTAATACACAGTCTTACATTTTTTCATGAATTAAAGTCCTTTTCAGATGCTTTTTAAACAATGATACCACAGATTTGGTCCACGATATTTAGGAGAATACTGACAGACTGAAGTCCGGCAGTACGGAGGATAAAATTTGCTTGAAAATCGTGTCGGAAAATTGTGAATAACAGAAGACGACATAAAGAAATTGTGAAAAACTTTCGGAAGAATATGAGTTAAGTGAACATATTTGTACATGAAGACACAGGTCTGGTAAACGTTCACGTCAAAAACTGAGAGAAGATTGAATTTTTGGAAAAGACAAGTTGGAACCAGTACTGTTTCTGATCTTCATTTTTTTGTTCGGCTACAGTTGAAGTCTTGAATAAGCTCCACCCCTCTTTCAGCAACATCATTGACAACTTTTCTGGAATGCACAATTTTAGCAACCTTCTGAAAGTCTTGTCTTGAAAGTCTTGTGCTTGACTACTGCTGCAGGCCATATGTATTTAACTGTTAACAGTCAAAAATAAGAATTAGTAAAAATTCCAGTAAATGAACGTACATACAGATATTGCTAGATGAAGCACTCAAACCTTGGTTTTGATAGTACTGTTGCTTCTCTTACAGGTCAGCTCGGCTATGCTGAAAATAAAAAATTAGTCAACTTCCAGGAAACTTCCAGCAACTTGTGCAACCTCTAAAACATCTCCTTTTTCTTCCAAATTTATTCCTAAATCATCTTTTGAATGCCAAAACCTAATGCAGGGTTCTAATTGAGGTTATCTTAAACTTTTTTTTTTTTTTTTTTAAACTTTTTTTTTTTTTTATTGTATACATCAGCAGCAAAGCAGTTTATCAAAACATTTAAGAAGCAATGTGTAGTTCTCCACTATGTGGACATTTAGCTGCCATGCAATTTTTTTTCCGTAATACATACAAAAGTGTAAAAAAAAAAAAAACAGAAACAAAAAAAAACCCCAAAACAAATAAACAAAAAAAAACCCAAAAAATATAAATGGGTGCTTACGGTTTCAGTATTTCTCACATAAAAAAAAAAAAAAAAAAAAAAAAACGATCATAGCTTTACAATACTTCTGGGTTCTTCAAACATCACACATATTCACGCAGAAAAACACAAAACGAAGAAAAAACACAGGGAAATTACAAAAAAAAAAAAAAAAAAAGGGACACCTATAGGTGAAACTTTATTTTTTACCATGATTGTTGGACCACCCTAATGTACAGTCAGTCCAGCTTGGATTTCCAAGGCTGACAATTAATACTGAACAAACAAGAACTCAAACTATGAATTATGAAAGAGCTGCAGCATCTGAAACTGACCACAATGAACATTTGACAGATAAACAGAACCACAGTGCTTCAGTTTCAGCTTCACAGTTTGTCATGTCTGTTATGGATTAGGATTGTGACTTTGTTAACTCACCATATATTTTTTTTTTCATTAGTAAGTGTTTTTATTTTATTTTTATCAATTACTAGAAATTTCAGGCGACCCCATGTGATTTCCAGGTGACCCTACCTCAAGGTTGAAAAACACTGAACTATGGTCTTCAATGAAGCGAAGCTCTGAAGGTTGGCAGGGGAACTTCTATTAGCCCTGAACCCTCATTAATGGACCAATCATTTAAGGAAGAGCCACAAGTTGAAATAAAATAAGACCAGAAGGAGTTGTGGAAAAAAATATATTGAGTTTTTTTTGCAACTACTTCACCATATTTTTTTATCAGTAATTTTTTTAAATTTTATTTTTATCAATTACTAGAAATTTCAGGCGACCCCATGTGAATTCCAGGCGACCTCACGTGGGGTCCCGACCCCAAGGCTGAAAAACATTGATCTACAGTCTGTCCGTCCATGGGAGCGGATCTGTCCTTCACTGTGGTTCTCCCCCAGGTTTCTGTTTTCCCACTGGGTTTTTGGAGTTTTTCCTTGCTGAGAAGGAAGGTCTAAGGACGGGTGATGCCCGGAATATGAATCCATTTCCTTCATCTACTGTTTATTAACTGTTGCTTATTTTCATATCCAACTAATTCTGTAAAGCCCTGTGAGGCAACCTTGTTGTGATATAGGGCTCCACAAAAAAAACTGAACTGAACTGAATTGAATTGGGTGGTGCAGTGGATAGCACTCGTGCCTCACAGCAAGAAGGTCCTGGGTTTGATTCCAACACCAGTTGATGGGGGTGGGACCTTTCTGTGTGGAGTTTACATGTTCTCTTCAGGTACTCAGGCTTCCTCCCACCATCCAAACCCATGCACTGATAATGTTCATCTAAATTGCCCGTAGGTGTGAATGTGAATGTGATTGTTTGTCTCTATATGTTCAGCCCTGTGATGAACTGGTGACGTGTCCAGGGTGTACCCCGTCTTCGCCCATAAGTAGCTAGTGAGGATAAAGAGAGTTCAGAAAATGATTGAATGAATGAATGAGTGAACTGAAGGCAGCCTGAACATCTATACACTGTAAAAAACAAAACAAAAACAGTATTATTCCGGCAGCAGAGGTGCCAAAAAATAAATAAAAAATACTGTAAAATAACAGAAAATAACCATTTCATAAAAATATGGTAATTTTCCATAATTAAAATGCAGTTTTTTGCCCTAACTTTACATAAGATTTGCATATTTTTTTTGACTTTTTAATGTTTAATAAAGAATATTTACATGTATTAAACAATCAAATTACCAATATATATATATATATATATATATATATATATATATATATATAATTTTCAGTGAGACTCAGTTGTACAATCCACTGATAAAAACTGTATTTGGACAGTTTATCAGTGCTTATACATGTTATACATTCACAAAAATGCATTTATTCAAAATTTTTGTTGTGAAACCTCCCGTAATTACACAATATATTTGTCAATTAACAAACAAGTCTTGTTAAACTTACAGAACAAATACTTCTTTTACGGTTAATTGTCAATAATTTTATCTGGTTTTAATTTTTTTTTTTTTTTTTTTTTTACAGTGTTAAACTTTAACAGTTTAATCTCATAAATAGAAAATAAA
Organism: Sphaeramia orbicularis; assembly: GCF_902148855.1. NCBI lineage: Eukaryota > Metazoa > Chordata > Actinopteri > Kurtiformes > Apogonidae > Sphaeramia > Sphaeramia orbicularis. Next base: position 10,967,176 of record NC_043974.1, on the reverse strand, counting down.
TATTTGTGAAATTATGATACATTTGCAAACCTATTTTAACTGTATTTTTCTGTGAAAAAAGAAAAAAAAAATTATTTTAAAAAATTGAAATTTTATGGTTATTCACGGTTACAGTTTTTTCGTGTTATTTTACATTCGACATGTAAAATCACAGTCTATTTTTGTCATTTCATTGATATTTTCCTGTATCTTAAAAATACAGGAAAAATCTTGTAAAATAAACAGAGAAAATTCTGTTAAATTACAGCTTTTTTTTTTTTTTTTTTTTACAGTGTACATATATAGTTGCATTTTCCAAATGGGAAGTTGCTGCAGGATAATATGTAAATCACCTTTACATTTCATAGAAAGGATTAGGTTAGAGTAATTTAGACGCTGAGCCATTTTGATGGAATAATCTAAATTAATGCAAGGAGCTGTGACAGCCCAGGACCTTCAGGGTGAAGGACTTTTGTTTTTATTTTATTATAGTTTATACAAGTAGGGCTTAAAGTAATGATATTTGCAACAAATGAGGATTGACACAGTTATTATATATGCAGCATGAAGGATGGAAAGACATTTTTTTTTTTTTTTTTTACAGTGTTGTAGCTGCTGCTGCATAATTAAAGTCTAACAGTGACAGAAACACCCACAGCGCTGCTCCCTTAGCGATGCTGGATTCATCATCCACCTCCACGAAAGGTTATGATGAGAGATGATACCGAACCTGTTTCCTATCCAAAGATTCACAGGTCTGACTGATAAAACGACATGTACAATATATACTCAGAGAGCCGGAGAGAGTACTGTTTCAGAGTCAGTTTTACATGATTTGATTTGACCAGAATAACCCGCTCAGTATGAGTCATTTTTCTAGGAGTCTTAGGTCTGTAGAAATCTCAATTTGACAACTGTGTCATTTTATTTTTTTTATTTAACCCATAAAAACCCAAACAGAAACTGGTGACCAAAATCATATATACTGGTGTCAAATGTTTAATAACTTCTGATCCACAAATCCTATCAATCCATGTAAATAACTGGTGTTAAATACAGTTTGTCATCTTTTCATGGTCATCAGATATGACCCATTTGGACGTTCAGAGGCTCCGTAGTTACCATGGAAACACTGTGATCTTCTACAACATTAGTCGCTTTTCCATTGACCCTCAAATTGCGCAAACATAACTTGCTCATAAAAATTAACCTCATGGAAAAACAACAATTTCGTCCAAACTCTTGTTTTTCGATTTTTGGTGGTTTTTTGGGGCCTAGCGCAAATGGTATATCACGCAAAACTGCAATGGAAAGACCATTTTTCCGCAATTAGAGTCACGTGAATTAAAAAAAAAAAAAAAAAAAAAAAAAAAGGATGTTGACGGACGTTACAACAAGCAAAGAAGAAGAGTTTTAAAAGAAACAAATTGATGGCCAAAAAACAAAACCTCCTATCTGCAAATTTTTAGATTTTGGAGTTTTCACATTAAATGGTGAGAACGAGGATGACTCCACATTTTCGGTCTATCTGCAAGATAATCCCGCCCTTTCTTATGACATCAAGATCACCTGACAACAACAACAAAGACCATACTATAATAAAACTAAACAATCAATCAATCAATCAATCAAATTTTATTTATATAGCGTCAAATCATAACAAAAGTTATCTTACAACACTTTACATATAGAGTTGGTCAAAACCAGACTCTAAGCCAATTTACAGAAACCCAACAGAATCCTCCAGGATCCATGTTTTTTTTGTGATTTTTTCAGGTAGGAGGTTTTGTATTTTGGCCATCGTGTGGACACACCAGGAAACCGAATCATTATTTTAGTTTAGTACGAGATAGAGGGGTAATACATAATAATAATGAATATATCTGTAAATCAACACCGTATTTATGTTCGTCACCATGTTTATGGAATGACTTTCTCATGATAATAAATAAATCATTGCATTTGTGATTTAACGGAAAAACCGACATTATGCACTTCTGTTTTTTTGACATTTAGTAAATATCGGTAAAGTTTTGTTTTTCAACTAAAAGTTTTTGCGCTGCCAAAAGGTGGTTTTTCGGGCGTAGCGCTTATGGTATATCACGCAAAACTGCAATGGAAAGACCTTTTTCTGCAATTAAAGTCACGTGAATAAAAAAAAAAAAATGAAACAAAAAAAAAGATGTTGGCTGACGTTACAACAAGCAAAGAAGAGGAGTTTTAAAAGAAACAAGTATGTGTGGACACACCATGAAACCGAATCATTTTCTAATTTAGTACAAGATAGATGGGTAATATATAATAATAATAATAATAATAATAATAATAATAATGAATATATCTGTAAATCAACACCATATTTATGTTCGTCACCATGTTTATGGAATGACTTTCTCACGATAATAAATAAATCATCGCATTTGTGATTTAATGGAAAAACCGACATTATGCACTTCTGTTTTTTTGACATTTAGTAAATATCGGTAAAGTTTTGCGCAGATGTCCAATGGAAAAGTGACTGTTGATTTACCATTAAAACCCATGAAGTTTGACAGATGACAGTGGTTTCCGATACTTATTACCCATGAAAATTTATTTAATGGAAAAACAACAATTGCACCAAAACTCTTGTTTTTCAACTAAAAGTTTTTGCGCTGCCAAAAGGTGGTTTTTCGGGCGTAGCGCTTATGGTATATCACGCAAAACTGCAATGGAAAGACCTTTTTCTGCAATTAAAGTCACGTGAATAAAAAAAAAAAATGAAACAAAAAAAAAGATGTTGGCTGACGTTACAACAAGCAAAGAAGAGGAGTTTTAAAAGAAACAAGTATGTGTGGACACACCATGAAACCGAATCATTTTCTAATTTAGTACAAGATAGATGGGTAATATATAATAATAATAATAATAATAATAATAATAATGAATATATCTGTAAATCAACACCATATTTATGTTCGTCACCATGTTTATGGAATGACTTTCTCACGATAATAAATAAATCATCGCATTTGTGATTTAATGGAAAAACCGACATTATGCACTTCTGTTTTTTTGACATTTAGTAAATATCGGTAAAGTTTTGCGCAGATGTCCAATGGAAAAGTGACTATTGATTTTACCATTAAAACCCATGAAGTTTGACAGATGACAGTGGTTTCCGATACTTATTACCCATGAAAATTTATTTAATGGAAAAACAACAATTGCACCAAAACTCTTTGTTTTTCAACTAAAAGTTTTTGCGCTGCCAAAAGGTGGTTTTTCGGGCGTAGCGCTAATGGTATATCACGCAAAACTGCAATGGAAAGACCTTTTTCTGCAATTAGAGTCACGTGAATAAAAAAAAAAAAAAGGATGTTGACAGACGTTACAACAAGCAAAGAAAAATAGTTTTAAAAGAAACATGGCACAGGATGTGTGGACACACCAGGAAACCTAGTTATTTTTTTTTATTTAGTACGAGATAGACGGGTAATATATAATAATAATGAACATATCTGTAAATCAACACCATATTATGTTCGTCACCATGTTATAGAATGACTCTCTCACAATAATAAATAAATCATCGCATTTGTGATTTAATGGAAAAACCGACATTATGCACTTCTGTTTTTTTGACATTTAGTAAATATCGGTAAAGTTTTGCGCAGATGTCCAATGGAAAAGTGACTATTGATTTTACCATTAAAACCCATGAAGTTTGACAGATGACAGTGGTTTCCGATACTTATTACCCATGAAAATTTATTTAATGGAAAAACAACAATTGCACCAAAACTCTTGTTTTTCAACTAAAAGTTTTTGCGCTGCCAAAAGGTGGTTTTTCGGGCGTAGCGCTTATGGTATATCACGCAAAACTGCAATGGAAAGACCTTTTTCTGCAATTAAAGTCACGTGAATAAAAAAAAAAAATGAAACAAAAAAAAAGATGTTGGCTGACGTTACAACAAGCAAAGAAGAGGAGTTTTAAAAGAAACAAGTATGTGTGGACACACCATGAAACCGAATCATTTTCTAATTTAGTACAAGATAGATGGGTAATATATAATAATAATAATAATAATAATAATAATAATAATGAATATATCTGTAAATCAACACCATATTTATGTTCGTCACCATGTTTATGGAATGACTTTCTCACGATAATAAATAAATCATCGCATTTGTGATTTAATGGAAAAACCGACATTATGCACTTCTGTTTTTTTGACATTTAGTAAATATCGGTAAAGTTTTGCGCAGATGTCCAATGGAAAAGTGACTATTGATTTTACCATTAAAACCCATGAAGTTTGACAGATGACAGTGGTTTCCGATACTTATTACCCATGAAAATTTATTTAATGGAAAAACAACAATTGCACCAAAACTCTTTGTTTTTCAACTAAAAGTTTTTGCGCTGCCAAAAGGTGGTTTTTCGGGCGTAGCGCTAATGGTATATCACGCAAAACTGCAATGGAAAGACCTTTTTCTGCAATTAGAGTCACGTGAATAAAAAAAAAAAAAAGGATGTTGACAGACGTTACAACAAGCAAAGAAAAAGAGTTTTAAAAGAAACATGGCACAGGATGTGTGGACACACCAGGAAACCTAGTTATTTTTTTTTTATTTAGTACGAGATAGACGGGTAATATATAATAATAATGAACATATCTGTAAATCAACACCATATTATGTTCGTCACCATGTTATAGAATGACTCTCTCACAATAATAAATAAATCATCGCATTTGTGATTTAATGGAAAAACCGACATTATGCACTTCTGTTTTTTTGACATTTAGTAAATATCGGTAAAGTTTTGCGCAGATGTCCAATGGAAAAGTGACTATTGATTTTACCATTAAAACCCATGGAGTTTGACAGATGACAGTGGTTTCAGATACTTATTGCCCATGAAAATTTACTTAATGGAAAAACAACAATTTCACCAAAACTCTTGTTTTTCAACTAAAAGTTTTTGCGCTGCCAAAAGGTGGTTTTTCGGGCGTAGCGCTTATGGTATATCACGCAAAACTGCAATGGAAAGACCTTTTTCTGCAATTAAAGTCACGTGAATAAAAAAAAAAAATGAAACAAAAAAAAAGATGTTGGCTGACGTTACAACAAGCAAAGAAGAGGAGTTTTAAAAGAAACAAGTATGTGTGGACACACCATGAAACCGAATCATTTTCTAATTTAGTACAAGATAGATGGGTAATATATAATAATAATAATAATAATAATAATAATAATAATGAATATATCTGTAAATCAACACCATATTTATGTTCGTCACCATGTTTATGGAATGACTTTCTCACGATAATAAATAAATCATTGCATTTGTGATTTAATGGAAAAACCGACATTATGCACTTCTGTTTTTTTGACATTTAGTAAATATCGGTAAAGTTTTGCGCAGATGTCCAATGGAAAAGTGACTATTGATTTTACCATTAAAACCCATGAAGTTTGACAGATGACAGTGGTTTCCGATACTTATTACCCATGAAAATTTATTTAATGGAAAAACAACAATTGCACCAAAACTCTTTGTTTTTCAACTAAAAGTTTTTGCGCTGCCAAAAGGTGGTTTTCGGGCGTAGCGCTAATGGTATATCACGCAAAACTGCAATGGAAAGACCTTTTTCTGCAATTAGAGTCACGTGAATAAAAAAAAAAAAAAAGGATGTTGACAGACGTTACAACAAGCAAAGAAAAAGAGTTTTAAAAGAAACATGGCACAGGATGTGTGGACACACCAGGAAACCTAGTTATTTTTTTTTATTTAGTACGAGATAGACGGGTAATATATAATAATAATGAACATATCTGTAAATCAACACCATATTATGTTCGTCACCATGTTATAGAATGACTCTCTCACAATAATAAATAAATCATCGCATTTGTGATTTAATGGAAAAACCGACATTATGCACTTCTGTTTTTTTGACATTTAGTAAATATCGGTAAAGTTTTGCGCAGATGTCCAATGGAAAAGTGACTATTGATTTTACCATTAAAACCCATGGAGTTTGACAGATGACAGTGGTTTCAGATACTTATTGCCCATGAAAATTTACTTAATGGAAAAACAACAATTTCACCAAAACTCTTGTTTTTCAACTAAAAGTTTTTGCGCTGCCAAAAGGTGGTTTTTCGGGCGTAGCGCTTATGGTATATCACGCAAAACTGCAATGGAAAGACCTTTTTCTGCAATTAGTCACGTGAATAAAAAAATGGATGTTGACAGACGTTATAACAAGCAAAGAAGAAGAGTTTTAAAAGAAACATGTATGTGTGGACACACCAGGAAACTGAATCATTTTTTTAATTTAGTACGAGATAGAGGGGTAACATATAATAATAATTAATATATCTGTAAATCGCTACCATATTTACGTTCATCAACATGTTTATGTAATGACTTCTCTTGTCATCTTTCGATAATAGATAAACAAAGTCATGGAATTTGTGATTTAATGGAAAAAAACAACAATACACACTTACGTTTTTTCGACACTTAGTAAATATTGGTAAAGTTTTGTCAGTAAAACCCATGGAGTTTGACAAATAACATTGGTTTCAGATGTTTATTTTGTGTTCAGTAGTTCAGTTTTTTCAGTTTTCTGTGTTTTTTAACACAACTTCTGAGCTTCTATGAACATCTACATACCAAAAAATTTAATTAAACACAGGAAAATACAGGATTTTCAACAAAAAAGAGCAAAATCCAAAGGATGATATTAAAATAAATGATGATAAAATGACTTAAGAAAGGTTAAAACTAGAAGAAAATTTATTTGGGAACAACCACAAAAGTAGCACTGACTCTTTATGGGTTAAGTTCCAACATCAAATAACACACTGACGCTTAGACGAGTTAAAGTTTGATCACAGAAACAGTTTGATGTTCATGTAATCAGCTAACACAGTAGCTACCATGAAGACAAACGGCATAATGGAATAGTGTAAAAGTTGGCAGCGTTTCCTCTTCTGATTATAAAGTATGGGGCTCACTGGCCGTGCTGTGGGAGTTTTCTGCTGCGCTTTAGAGTTGGATGGAAGTATTCTTTGTTGGCAATGACAGTTGGTTGTTATGGAAACAAAGTGCACACTGCCTCCTATTTTTTGGATAAAATGCTGATGAAATGACATGAACACACACGGACGATACTGCCACCAATCCATTATTCATCCAGATGCTACACTAAGTATTTTTATCAATAGATAGATAGATAGATAGATAGATAATAAAGTATTTTCTATTTAATTATAAACTTTTCCTAATTCTGTCCTGGGTTTTTACTATTTAATAATAAAATACGAAACATCACAAAACACTTAAAGGTCATGAAAATTAATTGAGATTTAGCAAATCGATCATGCATCCACCTTAATTATTGAAACATATCGGTATCGATATCAGCGATACTGGCCCTGGATTTATTTGGTATTGGATTGATACCAAAATATGCAATATCGCACACCACTACCAATTAAAAGTGGCATGTATATTTATGCAAGTCATGAACTCACGTTGTAGATGGATGGATGGATGAATAGATAGATAGATAGATAGATAGATAGATAGATAGATAGATAGATGATAGATAGATAGATAGATAGATAGATAGATAGATAGATAGATAGATAGATAGATAGATAGATAGATAGATAGATAGATAGATAGATAGATAGATAGATAGATAGACAGACAGACAGATATAGATAAAGTATTTTCTATTTAATTATAAACTTTTCCTAATTCTGTCCTGGGTTTTTACTATTTAATAATAAAAAAGGAAACATCACAAAACACTTAAAGGTCATGAAAATTAATTGAGATTTAGCAAATCGATCATGCATCCACCTTAATTATTGAAACATATCGGTATCGATATCAGCGATACTGGCCCTGGATTTATTTGGTATTGGATTGATACCAAAATATGCAATATCACACACCACTACCAATTAGAAGTGGCGTGTATATTTATGCAAGTCATGATATCACGTTGTAGATGGATGGATGAATGGATGGATGGATGGATAGATAGCTAGATAGAGGGTGTGATTTGGTTTTTACATCCCCTACTTCTGCTCAATGAATTTCATCCCTGGGGGGGGGAGACAACCAACCAATGTAAATAACAGCAGGTTGTGACAGTTTTCTTCCATCTTTATCCTACAGTAGTGGCACTAATGTTCACATGAACCGAACTATCGGCAGTCTCATAATTCGCGAATGTCCCCATGCACTGGGGCGCTATAAAGGGGGGGGTAAATGTGACAAATTCATGGGGCCCAGCATCTGTGTGTCCTGTGGATAGAAGTTGTGAAAATTTTGTGTAATATCTGCTGTATAAGAGATAAATAGGACCCAGGAGTTGGACGTTGAAAGTACAGGGTGAAGTGCGTATTGGCAGACATGAGCAAGTGGCAGCACTGCGAGACAGTGACCTTGAGCAAGTAAACACACCCCCGTTTTAGTAACCATGGATTTTTTTGAAAATGAACAGGGGATCTCAGTCACTGTCACTGCGAATCGTTACGTGGAGATGTTACAATCCTTCGTTACACCTGAATTGAACAATTTTCCACACGTTCAAGAAACCTGGTTTCAACAGGATGGAGCGACATCACACACTGCACCGCAATCATTGGCGGCTGTGCGAGAATTGTTCGGTAACCGTGTGATCTCAAGATTCGGTAACGTTCCCTAGCCCCCTAGATCGCCAGATTTGTCCGTTTGTGATTTTTTCTTGTGAGGCTATCTCAAGAGTAAAGTGTACACGACTCGACCAAGAACTCTGGATGAGTTAAAACAGAGAATTCAGGATGAAATTCACAGTATCCCAGCTGAGATGTTGCAGCGGTCAATGAGGAATCTCAACAGCAGATTTCAAGAATGCATTCATACAGGAGGACGCCATCTACAGGAAGTAATTTTAAAAAAAATGAAAATTCCATCATTGTTTCTTAAATGGCATGTTTTAAGGTTTCAATTACTATGAATAAAATATTTTTCTTCCATCACTCTTGGTTTTATTGGATTGTTAAAAAGTTCCTGTTTTTTTTGTGTCACCCTGTATGTAAAGTTTCACTTTCGTCTCACGCCAACGACATGCCACGTTTCCACTGCATGGTACTGGCTCGACTCAACTCCACTCGACTCTGCCATTTTGCGTTTCCATTATGAAACAGGACCTGGAATCTGGTATCCGGTACTAGTTTTTTGGTATCAGCTCCGCCGAGGTCCCAAGTGATACTAAACCGTGACGTACACCACTGCAGACCACTGATTGGTCCGACAGTTTTCTCTGTGACCTGCCGTTTTACAAAAAACAGATGCGGAAGTGGACAGTAAATATAGCGGTACATTAATCCACATGATAACAGCCCAAAACTACACCATGGTCGGTCGAGGAGATTCAGTCTTTGGTGACTGACGTAAAAATTCAGACGAGACAACACGCAATGAGTGAGTTTTCAGCAACTCTTTGAGCAGACGACACGGAAATAACGCGCCGCATCGCTATGACGTCCAGGTACTGTAAAGTCGGTAGTATCCTTTAATGCAGGGGTGTCAAACTCATTTTAGTTCAGGGGCCACATTCAGTTAAATTTGATCTTAAGTGGGCCGAACCAGTAAAATTATAATATAACAATATATACTGAACAAAAATATAAACGCACCACTTTTGTTTTTGCTCCCATTTTTCATGAGCTGAACTCAAAGATCTAAAACTTTTTCTGTGTACACACAAGGTTTATTTCTCTCAAATATTGTTCACAAATCTGTCTAAATTTGTGTTAGTGAACACTTCTTCTTTGCTGAGATAATCCATCCACCTCACAGGTGTGGCCTATCAAGATGCTGATTAGACAGCAGGATTTTGCACAGGTGTGACTTAGGCTGGCCACAATAAAAGGCCACTCCAAAATGTGCAGTTTTATCACACAGCACAATACCACAGATGTCACAAGTTTTGAGGGAATATGCAATGGTCATGCTGACTTCAGGAATCTCCAGCAGAGCTTTTGCCTGTGAATTGAATGTTCATTTCTCTACCATAAACCATCTCCAAAGCTGTTTCAGAGAATTCATGAAGAAGACTGTGCGAGGAAAATGGTGGTCACACCAAATACTGACTGGTTTTCTGACCCCCCTGGACCACCCAATACAGTAAAAGTGCACATTTTAGAGTGGCCTTTTATTGTGGCCAGCCTAAGTCACACCTGTGCAATAATCCTGCTGTCTAATCAGCATCTTGATATGCCACACCTGTGAGGTGGATGGATTATCTCAGCAAAGGACAAAGGAGAAGTGCTCACTAACACAGATTTAGACAAATTTATGAACAATATTTGAGAGAAATAGGCCTTTTGTGTACATAGAAAAAGTTTTAGATCTTTGAGTTCAGCTCATGAAAAATGGGAGCAAAAACAAAAGTGGTGCGTTTATATTTTTGTTCAGTGTATAAATAATGTCTTTTCTCTATATTTTAGAGTGAAAAAAGTCAAATTACATTATGAAAATGCTTGCATTTACAAACTATCCTTTCAAACAATGTGAATAATATGAACAAACTGGGAAAAAAAATGTGTAATTTTAATAATGTTATGCTTCAGTTTATCATTTACACATGTATATTATAACTTAGAGATCACAGTGGATCTACAAATACACAAAACATTTAGTAACAGGTGGAATATTATTAAAATTGCACTTACTTCTCTTAAGACATTTCAGGTTGTTCATATTTGTTCAGATATTTTTGCAATATTGTACTTTGTTTTAGCGTAAATATATGAAAACATTTATATTTACAAAGAGAAAAAAATGGAGTTGTGAGTTTTTATAGGTTGACCCACCTGAGATTGAATTGGTCTGAATGTGGAACCTGAACTAAAATGATTGTTAACATCTTAGGATAATTTTTGCATTCCACAAATTCATCCCAAGGGCTGGATTGGACCCTTTGGTGGGCCGATTTTGGTCCCCGGGCCGCATGTTTGACATCTGTGCTTTAATGGAAACGGTCTCCAGGAATACCGAGTCGAGCTGGTTCCACGTATCGGAAATGTGGCATTAGTTACGTTACTTATGGACAGCACTTCCATGTATATAACTGCTGGCCCCCACCCCCACTCCGACAAAAAAAAACCCAAACAAAACATCCCCTCCTCTGTTTTTTTTGACAAATCGCACCATAGATAGATAGATAGATAGATAGATAGATAGATAGATAGATAGATAGATAGACTGTTTTGATGCTGACTCAGACTCACCCACTCGATCTGCATCTGAAGCAGAACCTCGACTCGCCGGGTCGGAGCATAAGAGCGAAAGTACCCTAGAGTCTTGAGTCATCGGTTGGACGTATAAACTGGGATCGTGGAGGTCAGCCGCAAGATGGGTGAACAGGACGAACAAGGAAATGAGCAGTTTATGAATGAGAGAAGGCGTAGGTAGGATGTGATCGCACTGTTAGATGTGAAGCTTACATAGGAGAATCTTTAACATTCAAAAATATGTCTTGGGTCTAAGAGGTGAGGATATACAATAGACTAGGCTTTATTGTCATTACACCAGCTGTGCAACGAAATTGCAGAAAAGTATTGTCCTTCGAGTCGGATATACAGTGTGGTCCGAAAAAGGAACGTCGAGAAAGTGAGAAGTCTGCAAAAGTTAGTTTCTCATTAGGAAAGTAATCTCATTTAGGAAAATATCTCTAACTTTTAGCTAATATTGAGCTGAGAAAAACCACATGGAAGCTAATTTCTGCAGCATCTAGATTTTTTCCATAAACCAAGCAAAAGTTTACAGATTTTTAAAACTTAATCCAGGACAATTTGGTTATTCACTCCACTAAGGAAGGGCGGAGGTTATGTTTTCATCGGGATTTGTTTGTTTGTTTGTCTGTTAGCAAGATAACTCAAAAAGTTATGGATGGATTTTGATGAAATTTTCAGGAAATGTTGATACTGGCACAAGGAAGATATTATGAAATTTTGGTGGTGATGGTTTGGGGTGGGGGGGGGTCTGCACTCTCTGAGAGCTTTTCTGGTTTGTTTGTTTGTTTGTTTGTTTGTTTGTTTGTTTGTCTGTTAGCATGATAACTCAGAAAGCTACAGACGGATTTGGATGAAATTTTCAGGAAATGTTGATACTGGCACATGGAACAAATGTTTAATTTTGGTGGTGATTGGGGGGACTGATCTGCCTTGGTGGAGGTCTGCGCTCTCTGAGTGTTTTTCTAGTATTTACACAGTAAATTTGCCAGTGTAAAAAAATGCAGTGTCAAAGTATTTTAATTCTTTCGGAGTTATTCCAACAATGGACAGAGTAAAATTTAACAAGATAACTTCCAGTGTCGGAGAAAATAATTGGAGTTTACAGAGGTTTTACACTGTCAGTGTCATATATTCAGTGTTAAAGTAAACTGACTCTCTCAAAGTTAATTCAACACCGATAAGAGCAAAGATACCTTTCAGTGTTAAAAAATAATGACTCTGAAAAGCCCCGCCCACCAACCTCCGTGCTCAAACTGAGTGAGAAGTTGGACTCTGGCGTCGCCATCTTCCTCGCATCGCAAAATTGCGTTTGTACGTTTGTGTAAATAAACTATTGCTTTTGTTATTTCATCCAAGCAGAATCTGTGTGTGAGAATAAAGTTACGTCGTCGTCAATGTTGGTGTTTTCAAATACCGAATTTCAAATGGATAACGTGATATCGGGTCAGCGGCTTTCATTTTACATGTCATTTTATGTTTACTTTTAATTGCGATATTTCATTTTTACTTGGAATAAATTGGGAACAGAAATAATTGTATCTTTTTTTCACCCCTGCAGACACTGGGACTATAGTACATCACATGTAACACTGGTAGGAGGCGGTTAAAAATCAACACTCTTTAGAGTAATTTATTTATCAACATGTAGTGTGAAGTAGGTTTAACACTGGAAAAGTTATTTCTTAAGACTTAACTCTTCAGTGTTGAATGTGAATAACTCTATGGGTGTTACTTCTCACATAATGTAAAACTTGATTGACATGAATTAGTGTAGTGTAGTGTAAAATATTAACTCTTACTAGAGTAAAGTTGACTCTAGAAATGTAATTCTATGTTCAGTGTAAATTTTACACTTTGTAGATAGGGACCATATGTTCACTGAGGTAGTGTTAAAATTAACTCTTTAAGTGTTATATAAACATTGGTGATTTTACTGTGTAAGATTACTTCGGTTTGTTCCAGCTGTTTGTCTTTTTTTCCCCATTGGTTTGGAATTTGGGATGCGTCCAGAAAAAATATTCTTTCCGTACCTAAAACGTCTTCTTCTGCACTCCAAAATGAGACCCAAATGTAACTCCTCATATGAGAAAAAAAGATGGACTGTGACTGTGACACAAATACGGAATCATTACTCATATGTAATCATTTCAGCGTCAAAAATATTAATAACCAGTCAGTCGGACAAATCTATTTTAAAGGTCTGCTGAATTTGTGAGTAGCACGTGTCTCAAACAGTGAAGGGCAAGCAGAGCGAGGTGTTTACAGACCAGCCTGGAGGGGGAATACATCATTTGTAGAGATGTTCCCTATTGTGTCATTTGTAACAAGGGCATATATTTCATTTCACTGTTGCACAGAGCAATAAATAGAAAAAAAAATCTCGAGAGCAATTCCTGAGGGGGGTTGTACTGTTGTATTAAAGGTACCGTATATAGATGAACCATCCATTATTGCTATAAACAGACTTGATAGATATTATGAATAACTCGCACCAGTAAATATCAACAAAAAGACATCATAGCTGCAATGTACATGCAGCAAAACAAGACAACTCAAGTTTTTTATTACAGAAATATGAGTGTTTCTCGCTCTATTTTGTACGGTGGCCCAGAGGTGCAACAGGCCAAAAAATGATCCACTAGATGAAAAAAATTATCTACTACAAGAAAAAAAAAAGAGAACACCCTAAAAAAATGATCCGCTAGATGAAAAAAATTATCTACTACAAGAAAAAAAAAAGAGAACAGCCCAAAAAAATTATCCGCTATAAGAAAAAAAAAGAGAACAGCCTAAAAAAATGATCCACTAGATGAAAAAAATTATCTACTACAAGAAAAAAAAAGAGAACAGCCCAAAAAACTTATCCGCTATAAGAAAAAAAGAGAGAACAGCCTAAAAAAAGTATCCACTAGATGAAAAAAATTATCTACTACAAGAAAAAAAAAGAGAACACCCTAAAAAAATGATCCGCTAGATTAAAAAAATTATCTACCACAAGAAAAAAAAAAGAGAACAGCCCAAAAAAATTATCCGCTATAAGAAAAAAAAAGAGAACAGCCTAAAAAACTTATCCACTATAAGAAAAAAAGAGAGAACAGCCTAAAAAAAGTATCCACTAGATGAAAAAAATTATCAACTACAAGAAAAAAAAAAAAAGAGAACAGCCTAAAAACATGATCCACTAGATGAAAAAAATTATCTACTACAAGAAAAAAAAGAGAACAGCCCAAAAAAATTATCCGCTATAAGAAAAAAAAAGAGAACAGCCTAAAAAAATGATCCACTAGATGAAAAAAATGATCTACTACAAGAAAAAAAAAGAGAACAGCCCAAAAAAATTATCCGCTATAAGAAAAAAAAGAGAACAGCCTAAAAAAATTATCCACTAGATGAAAAAAATTATCTACTACAAGAAAAAAAAGAGAACAGCCCCCAAAAAATTATCCACTGTAAGAAAAAAAAGAGAACAGCCTAAAAAAATTATCCACTAGATGAAAAAAAATATCTACTACAAGAAAAAAAAGAGAACAGCCCCAAAAAAATTATCCACTGTAAGAAAAAAAAGAGAACAGCCTAAAAAAATTATCCACTAGATGAAAAAAATTATCTACTACAAGAAAAAAAAGAGAACAGCCCAAAAAAATGATCCGCTATAAGAAAAAAAAGAGAACAGCCTAAAAAAAATTATCCACTAGATGAAAAAAATTATCTACTACAAGAAAAAAAAGAGAACAGCCCCCAAAAAATTATCCACTGTAAGAAAAAAAAGAGAACAGCCTAAAAAAAATTATCCACTAGATGAAAAAAAAAAATCCCCTATAAGAAAAAAAAGAGACCAGCCAAAAAAATTATCCACTAAAAGAAAAAAAAAGAGAACAGCCGAAAAAAATTATCTACTAGCCCAAAAAATTATTCACTATAAAAATAACTTTATTTTTTAGCGCACGACCTCCACTTCCGGTAGGGTACTTCCTTAGCATTAGCCACATTAGCCGAAAGCCTTAAAATTTTTTAGCCTATCCTTTTATTTTTCGTGGTGGCCTTAATTTTAAAACAAGACACCTTTCAGGTAAACAGCGCCCCCGTAATTGAAAAGGTGGATGATGTTTTTTTTTTCCTATAGTGGATATTTTTTTGGGCTTCTCTCTCTTTTTTTTCTCATAGTAGATAATTTTTTTCACTGGTTCTTTTTTTTTTTCTTATAGTGAATAATCTTTTGGGCTAGTAGATAATTTTTTTCGCCTGTTCTCTTTTTTTTTTTTTCTTTTAGTGGATAATTTTTTTGGCTGGTCTCTTTTCTTTCTTATAGGGGATTTCTTTTTTTTTTTTTCGTCTGGTGGATATTTTTTTTTTAGGCTGTTCTCTTTTTTTGTTATAGTGGATAATTTTTTTGGACTGTTCTCTTTTTTCTTGCAGTAGATAATTTTTTTGTCTAGTGGATAATTTTTTTTAGGCTGTTCTCTTTTTTTTCTTATAGTGGATAATTTTTTGGACTGTTCTCTTTTTTCTTGCAGTAGATAATTTTTTTGTCTAGTGGATAATTTTTTTAGGCTGTTCTCTTTTTTTTCTTGTAGTAGATATTTTTTTTCATCTAGTGGATAATTTTTTTTAGGCTGTTCTCCCTTTTTTTCTTATTGTGGATAATTTTTTTGGACTGTTCTCTTTTTTCTTGCAGTAGATAATTTTTTTGTCTAGTGGAAAATTTTTTTAGGCTGTTCTCTTTTTTTTCTTGTAATAGATCATTTTTTTCATCTAGTGGATAATTTTTTTAGGTTGTTCTCTTTTTTTTCTTGTAGTAGATTATTTTTTTCATCTAGTGGATAATTTTTTTAGGTTGTTCTCTTTTTTTTCTCTTGTAGTAGATTATTTTTTTCATCTAGTGGATAATTTTTTTAGGCTGTTCTCCCTTTTTTTTCTTATAGTGGATAATTTTTTTTGGGCTGTTCTCTTTTTTTTTTTTTTTCTTGTAGTAGATAATTTTTTTCATCTAGTGGATAATTTTTTTAGGCTATTCTCTTTTTTTTCTTGTAGTAGATAATTTTTTTCATCTAGTGGATAATTTTTTGGCCTGTTGCACCTCTGAGCCACCATAATTTTGGTTGGAAAACCCACATTTTATAACAGTAACCAAGCAGCAGAAGCACAAGCCTGGCATCTCTACCGGGCCAAATTGGTTGAAAATGTAATGTGTTGATTTTCACTGTGGATAGACCTCCTGCCTCCAGTGCCTCTGCTGTATCATAGCATATATTTGTAAAATACTGAATTTGTGCGCGCTCAATTATTGCTGTGGGTGCATGTTTAAAATGCAAATGCATCAAGTAAATGAATTCCTGTTACAGGAAAGCACAACATGTTTGGCACAGAATCTAGAGGAGCAATAAACAACTTGTACTTCGGGACCTGTTATGCATTCCTCCTGTGCAAATAGACTTCTACAGTCATTTTTAGTTTTTAAACGCATATACACAAGGGTGTCTCAAAAAATCACTTTTCTCGTCAGATCACGCTGTTATTTAAACCAGTTAATCTCCAACATGATAATAGCCCCCGCAAAAAATTTCAGCAAAATCTGTCAACATTTGACCCCCCCCCACACACCGCAAAGTATGAAGGGCCTGTCAAAAAACGCCAAAAACGCTCATTTTAACCCAGAAAATCACATATATTAATAATAATAATAATAATAATAATAATAATAATAATAATAATAATAATGATAATAAAAATAATGATAATTTAAAAAAAAAAAATAAAAATAAAAATGATAATGAAAAAAAAAAAAAAAATAATATATTTGTAAAGTGCTTTCAATCAAAGTGCTGTACAGATATAAAATCAATCAATAAAACATAAAAACTAAAAACATTAACAGTAAAAGCATATCAAGACATATAACACAGAGTAAACAAGTGGGTCTTGAGCTTTATATAATGAGGTCTTAAGTGTCCACAAATTGCTTTTTCTGGTATTTTACAGCATCCCTGTAATATCATCTTCATAGGTTATTATATCAGGTGGTATATAAGTGAAAATAAGGTGATTTTAAGCTTAAATAACTCAATTATTGGGTAAAAACTTGAAATAGAAAGAAGTTCAAAACAGTAAATCTAGTTGACTACAATGGGAACGGTTACATGATGTTTTTGAGATCTGATTTATTTTTCCAGGAGAAATTAATTCGGAACTAAAGTATTTTCTCTTCTGTTTACATGGAAATGTTAAACCCGAATAAAGGTTTACATGAGGTATTAATGAGGTAGAAAAGTGAACTAAAGGGTTTGCGCTGCAGTGCTCACGTTGCCTTGTTCTCGCAGCCCTTCTGTTAGCTTAGCTTAGCATAGTCACTGCATTTCCACGGTCACACGTAGCCAGTTTTTTTAAAGGTGATTTGTTGTTTTTTGTAAGCGATTTTCTGAAATCCGATTCTCTTTAATTATTTCTTTAGATCTGCGACTTACTGCACTCATACAATCTTGGGACTGTTGTGTTGACGGAAGTTGGAAAATCTTTTTGTTGGAAGGGATGCATGCGCTAAATTAGCTTTGCTTTAGCGTTTTAGCTTTGCATTAGTTTTTATTTCCCAAGATTTTATTAGTGCAGTAAGTCACATGGCCGTGATTTGAGCCTCAATTTGTGATCATATCGACTCCATCGGACTAAAGGAATGATTAGGGAGAACTGAATTTCACAAAATCAGTCATAAAATACAGAAAATACTTTAGCTCCGAATTAATTTCTTCTGGAAAAATAAATCGGATTTAAAAAATATCATGTAACCGTTCCCATTGTGGTCAACTAGATTTACTGTTTTGAACTTCTTTCTATTTCAAGTTTTTAGCCTATAATTGAGTTATTTTATCTTAAAATCACCTTATTTTCACTTATATATAACCCTGATACAATAACCTATGAAGTTGATATTACAAGGACGCTGTAAAATACCAGAAAAAGCAATTTGCGGACACTTAAGGCCTCATTATATGTGATTTTCTAGGTTAAAATGAGCGTTTTTGGCATTTTTTTGATGGGCCCTTCATACTCTGTGGTGGTGGGGGCGTCAAACGTTAATAGATTTTGCTGAAATTTTTTGAGGGGGCTATTGCACTGGTCAACAACAAATTTATTGTTTTAGTTTTTTGAGCTGGTTTAGGATAATTTTGGTGTGCTGAATCCAAAAATCACATTAATTTTGCTCAATCAGGTCAACTTTCTGAACAATGCTACATATTGGCTTTTTAACATTTTTGCTTACATTTATGGGCATTTTCACATCATATGATACAAAATTCTTTTATATTTCTTGCAATAAACGAGTTCTGAAGATTTTACTTTTGCCAATTTATGATTAATGTTTTTTTTTAATATTACAGGTGAATGAAATGGCTTCGACTAGAAGATCTTGCAAAAATAAGCCTGACGTATTCTGCTACATCTGCGGTGAATACACCATTGTACCTAACAGGAATCTTGTTAGAAAATGATTTTTTTCTCTTAAAACCTATTTTGGGTGAGAACTATATAAAAAATCAAGTGATGAAGTCACAAAAATGTAATCAATTTTGTGAGAAGATCAAATTTTTCAAAATCAAATTAGCAAAAAAAACCCTGACCTGATTGAGAAAAACAGATGTCATTTTTGGATTTAGCGGTGCAAAATGGTCCTAACTCAGTTGAAAAAAACCTAGACAACTTGCAAAAAACATTTTTTTGTAACCCAGTGTTATCATGTTGGAGATTAACTGGTTTAAATAACAGCGTGATCTGAAGAGAAAAGTGATTTTTGAGACGCCTCTTTAAATTCTTCCATTACTGTGAGAATTCCCTTCTTCTTTGCTCTAAAATTACCCTTTTCCCTGTTTTTTTTTTTTTTTTTTTCAAGTTTAATTATCAGGGTCTTTCCTATTATTCACTTGCCATCCCTTGCAGGTAGAGAAAGGGGCGAAAAGATCCATTGAAACTTTAGCTTTAACAAGGATGCCATGTCCTTGACTGTCACAATAAAGCGAACGTTCCACTTCCCTTCTTTCCAATTAGTCTCAAAATGTTCCTCCTCCGCTCAGGACACGGAGGGAAATTTACCTCCCCAGCTGTCACAGTGTACTGGTTGTTAGTGTGGTATGTGGATGCTTGTAGAGGCCATATTTCAAATTGAATAAAGAAAAATGTACCGCTTATCTTGATTAAAAATTAAATTCAGCAGTCACTTTTGATATAATTCCACACTGGATGTATTTTGCATATATGCATTTAATCAAGTATAAGCGCTAGATACATGCAGCAGGAAGTACCGCATTGTAAAAATGTGATTTCTGCAAATGCTCCATCTGTTTACAACAGGGAGCATCAAGACGACATTAGTAGTCAGTGCAGTTCCTCATGGCTCAATGTATCCGAGTGGGTCAGAGGACCCAGATGAGCCAAGGTCCAGACGTCCTGAGACTCATTAAAATGCACAAAAGAAGCTGTTGTCTCAGGGCTCATTATAAACGTACAATGGAACTCATGTTTTTTGTAGGCTCATTTTTTATCATAAAAGACAGTGGAAAGAGTGCTGAGTAGTCCCTTGGGATGAATAAATGTAAGGTTCAAGACGTGAAGACACTCGCTGCGGAGTTACAACTCACAGAGATTATTTTTAAGGCAGAATCTCTCCCACAACCAACTCTCACTTTGGTTCTTTTGACCTCTGTTTCAGAAACTAATAACACTGGGTTACAAAAAATTTTTTTTAAAAAGTTGTCTAGGTTTTTTCAACTGAATTAGGACCATTTTGCTAAATCCAAAAATGACATCTGTTTTTCTCAATCATGTTAGGGTTTTTTTTTTTTTTTGCTAATTTGATTTTGAAAAATTGGATCTTCTCACAAAATTGATTACATTTTTGTGACTTCATCAGTTGATTTTTTTACATAGTTCTCACCCAAAATAGGTTTAATGAAACTTGTGACTTGATTCCTGTTAAGTACAATGGTGTATTCACTGCAGATGTAGCAGAATACGTCAGGCTTATTTTTGCAAGATCTTCTAGTCGAAGCCATTTCATTCACCTGTAATATTAAAAAAAAAAAAAAAGTAAATAAATGTATAAATAAATGTAAGCAAAAATGTTAAAAAGCCAATATGTAGCATAGTTCAGAAAGTTGACCTGATTGAGCAAAATTAATGTGATTTTTGGATTCAGCACACCAAAATGATCCTAAATCAGCTCAAAAAACTTAAACAATAAATTTGTTGTTGACCAGTGTGATAATAATAATAATAATAATAATAATAATAATAATAATAATAATAATAATAATAATAATAATAATAATAACAACAACAACACTGGGTTACAAAAACATGTTTTTTGCAAGTTGTCCAGGTTTTATCAACTGAATTCGAACCATTTTGCACCGCTAAATCCA
The DNA here is from genome assembly GCF_902148855.1 of Sphaeramia orbicularis. NCBI lineage: Eukaryota > Metazoa > Chordata > Actinopteri > Kurtiformes > Apogonidae > Sphaeramia > Sphaeramia orbicularis. The sequence goes on along the minus strand of NC_043974.1, from coordinate 10,946,492 downwards.
AAAATGACATCTGTTTTTCTCAATCAGGTCAAGTTTTTTTTGCTAATTTGATTTTGAAAATGACTTGCATACCATGTGTGGCGCCCAAACTTTATCTTGGTCACCAAGTTTAATACCAAAATAAGATTGGTAAGTACACTTTATGAAACTTGTGACTTGATTCCTGTTAGGTACAATGGTGTATTCACCGCAGATGTAGCAGAATACGTCAGGCTTATTTTTGCAAGATCTTCTAGTCGAAGCCATTTCATTCACCTGTAATATTAAAAAAAAAAAAGCATTAATCATAAATTGGCAAAAGTAAAATCTTCAGAACTCATTTATTGCAAGAAATATGACAGAAATTTGTATCATATGATGTGAAAATGCCCATAAATGTAAGCAAAAATGTTAAAAAGCCAATATGTAGCATAGTTCAGAAAGTTGACCTGATTGAGCAAAATTAATGTGATTTTTGGTTTCAGCACACCAAAATTATCCTAAATCAGCTCAAAAAACTTAAACAATAAATTTGTTGTTGACCAGTGTAATAATAATAATAATAATAATAATAATAATAATAATAATAATAATAATAATAATAACAACAACAACACTGGGTTACAAAAACATGTGTTTTGCAAGTTGTCTAGGTTTTATCAACTGAATTCGAACCATTTTGCACCGCTAAATCCAAAAATGACATCTGTTTTTCTCAATCAGGTCAAGTTTTTTTTTGCTAATTTGATTTTGAAAATGACTTGCATACCATGTGTGGCGCCCAAACTTCATCTTGGTCACCAAGTTTAATACCAAAATAAGATTGGTAAGTACACTTTATGAAACTTGTGACTTGATTCCTGTTAGGTACAATGGTGTATTCACCGCAGATGTAGCAGAATATGTCAGGCTTATTTTTGCAAGATCTTCTAGTCGAAGCCATTTCATTCACCTGTAATATTAAAAAAAATATTAATCATAAATTGGCAAAAGTAAAATCTTCAGAACTCATTTATTGCAAGAAATATGACAGAATTTTGTATCATATGATGTGAAAATGCCCATAAATGTAAGCAAAAATGTGAAAAAGCCAATATGTAGCATAGTTCAGAAAGTTGACCTGATTGAGCAAAATGAATGTGATTTTTGGATTCAGCACACCAAAATGATCCTAAATCAGCTCAAAAAACTTAAACAATAAACTTGTTGTTGACCAGTGTAAGCATTTCCAGTATTTGACATAGAACAATCTTCTTAAATGTCCGGAGTCCAATTGCTGTTAGTGTTTAATTTGTAGATCGGGAGGTCCAGAATTTGGAGATGGTGCTGAGAAACTTGCAGGAGTCAAAATAATCTGCTTTGCCTGGCGTCGGTTAACGTCCCAGTCTGAGACGCTGAAGCTAAACTGCGATCATAAAGCGTTACTTACTTGAGGCACGGCATGAGGTGGAATAAACAGCTGTTGAAAACCTCGGCTTCTTGCTGACTCTCCTTTCGTTTCCCTGTCATTACCTCCGACGGGAGGTATTGTGATTGCTTTGCTTTGTGTGTTTGCGTGCGTGCGTATTTGTTTGTTTGTTAGCAAGATTACTCAAAAAGTTATGGACGGATTTTCATGAAATTTTCAGGAAATGTTGATACTGGCACAAGGAAGAAATTATTAAATTTTGGTGGTGATCGGGGATGGGGGGGCCAGGTCTGCGCTCTCCGAGTACTTCTCTTATGACATTTCAGGTTGTTCATATTTGTTCAAGTTATTCACATTTTTCGCAAAATTATACTTTGTTTTAGCGTAAATACATGAAAATATTTACATTTACAAAGAGAAAAATTTGGAGTTGTCATCGTTTATATGTTATTATGATAGTAATTTACTGAATCCTGCCCACTTGAGATTGAATTGGTCGGAATGTGGAACCTGAACTAAAATGATTGTTAATATCTTTATAATTTTTGCATTTCACAAATTCATCCTGGACCCTTTGGTGGGCCGGATTTGACAAATGCGTTTTAGAGTAAAAACATGAAGTGAAAATGTGAGTAACCTCAATAAATGTGTACAATCTGAAATTTCTTAAGAAAAATAAGCACAGTTTGAAGAATATTATGTCGCGGTGGATAAACAAATGCACAAAATATTCAATAATAAGCATTGTGTTGTTAAATTGTTTTTTTTTTTTTTCTGAGATATTTTGGGTTGTTCATATTTGTTCAGGTTATACAGATTTTATTATGAAAGGATACTTTGTAAATGTAATATTTTCACAATATAATATTTTTTCACATTAACCCTTTGTAGGGCACTCATTGAAATACTTGTTAGCTGTTTGTTACTGTTTTTTTAGCAAGATAACTCAAAAAGTTCTGGATGGATTTTCAGGAAATTTTCAGGAAATGTTGATACTGGCACAAGGAAGAAATTATTAAATTTTGGTGGTGATCGGGGATGGGGGGGGGCCAGGTCTGCGCTCTCGCGAGTACTTCTCTTATGACATTTCAGGTTGTTCATATTTGTTCAAGTTATTCACATTTTTTCACAAAATTATACTTTGTTTTAGCGTAAATACATGAAAATATTTACATTTACAAAGAGAAAAATTTGGAGTTGTCATCGTTTGTATGTTATTATGATAGTAATTTACTGAATCCTGCCCACTTGAGATTGAATTGGTCGGAATGTGGAACCTGACTAAAATGATTGTTAATATCTTTATAATTTTTTGCATTTCACAAATTCATCCTGGACCCTTTGGTGGGCCGGATTTGACAAATGCGTTTTAGAGTAAAAACATGAAGTGAAAATGTGAGTAACCTCAATAAATGTGTACAATCTGAAATTTCTTAAGAAAAATAAGCACAGTTTGAAGAATATTATGTCGCGGTGGATAAACAAATGCACAAAATATTCAATAATAGGCATTGTGTTGTTAAATTGCTTTTTTTTTTTTTTTTTTCTGAAGATATTTTGGGTTGTTCATATTTGTTCAGGTTATACATATTTATTATGAAAGGATAGTTTGTAAATGTAAATATTTTCACAATATACATATTTTTTCACATTAACCCTTTGTAGGGCACTCATTGAAATACTTTGTTAGCTGTTTGTTACTGTTTTTTTAGCAAGATAACTCAAAAAGTTCTGGATGGATTTTCAGGAAATTTTCAGGAAATGTTGATACTGGCACAAGGAAGAAATGATTAAATTTTGGTGGTGATTGGGGGGGGGGGGGGGGGGGGGGGGGTCTGTCTTGGTGGAAGTCTGCGCTCTCCGAATATTTTTCTTGTTTCCCTTCTGTTCTGGCGTTGCTGTAACTTAAGGAAAATGGAATTAAGGCAGAAAGTTCTGTTTGCAACCGTTGAAAAGTATGCAGGCTAGGGCAACCGAACTAATTGACGTATCTGTCTTTCTGTTGATTTTCCTCCTGCTGTGTTGCTCCTATTCTTACAACATAACATACCATTGTTGATCTGCCAAAAAAAAAAAAAAAAAACACTTTGGCTCCATGGGTTCAACTAGTACTGGTTTGAAGATACTCCACAAACTTGATTGACTTTCCTTATATTGTACAAGTTTTCTCCTGTTTTCTGATGTTGAAAACACAGTAGATACAATGAACACGAGGCTTGCGCTACAACAAGGGTATATCCCTGAAATCCCCCTCAAATCTATAAATTACCACAATAATTGTTAAACAATGGATACAAACTCAATTTCAGTTGCATCAACCTGATAGTGGCAGAAGGAGAGTCTGGTTTGACCGGCTCTATATGTAAAGTGTCATGATGAGATAACTTTTGCTATATTTGGCACTATTATAAATAAAAATTGGATTGATTGAGTGAAAATAATGGTCAGAGAATCACTTTTCCTCCACAAAACTCCACCTAATGAAGACAGTCACCCCATATGAACTCTGGATGGTAGCCAGAAAATGGACATACTGTATGTAAGACGATCAATATGAACCAAATTTTATCTCAATTGGCCTATTATACTTAATTTATGTCCAA